>NW_009705169.1:39174-50176 GCF_000703405.1 Apaloderma vittatum
GAAAGTATCTGGAGGCAAAGGAGACCCTGGGCTATGGCGGAGCAAGAAGCGAAACTTTATCAGCAAATCTGAGCAGTGCAGCTCAATCAAGAGCAGAACAAAATGAAAGAAGTACCAAAGTAGATTCCTAATCATGTTTTTAACCAGCAAGTACAACACTAATTGTATCAGAGGTTTATTATTTTTAGTAAAAAAACATCCTTTGAAAAAATATTTTCCTTATCAGTCCACTTGCAGGATATGAAATTACTTCCTAGCTACAAGAATTACTGCATAATATGTTATCCTAACTACTTACCTCTTCACTGACTGAAACATTATTTCAAAAATTTCAAATTACACCTGTTTTGAAAACAGTTTCAAAACGTAATGAGCAAACAGCAAGAATATAAATATACCTAGGTTCCTTCATATTCCTGTGCAATACATAAAAACCGCTGAAGGCTTGAAGTAAACTTTATCTGGGTGGGATTTTTCCCTTGAAAAAGTCAAGTCAGATATTTGACACTGTTTTTACCGTTTCAGTGACTACCTACATGATTTTTTAATCTATATATTGGTTTTCACCTTCTTCACAGATTAAGTACGGGATAATTTTCTTATCCACAGTTAAAAAATAGAATTGGTGAACATTTGACAAAGAAAGTTTTTCTACCAACTATTTCAGTTAAACAGATGTTAATCATCTACTTGCATTTTATGTCTGGTTTTCAATCATTCCAATAGCCTTAAAAAAAGTAACTGAATTTCAAGTACACTTCTAACACAGAAAATCAAAACAGGAAGAATTTGAAGTGTAATTTTTAGCCATCTTCATTCATCATAAAGAAAATGGATAAAAAAGCCTTTATTCTTTTCTGCCTGTTCTTTGTCAACATGAAAGAGTACTGTTTTCCTTGAGTTCTGAAGTCTACTAAGGACTGCAGAGCAACTGCAGATCCTATCAAGAAGACAGGAATAAAAGTCCAAGAAAACTCTTAGACACTGATGATTTCTTTATTCCAACGTTCCCCAAAATAGTCCAGCAGCTGAAACATTTCTTCAGCAGAGAGCACTTTTCATCAGTCACTCTTTGGGAGAGTTTCAGACTCCCCCATGCTTTGACCCACTCCATCCCTACCCTTTAGTCTTAGGTATGGTTAAGTCTTCACTTTATTGCTTTTTATTCCTCTGACGACCTGCCCTTTTCAAAGAGTTTCCCCAAAGCTATTTAGCTTAGCATAGAGCATCTCTGAAATAGATGCAATTTCACAGCAGATTCAAAGTAGATAACCAACATCTCCCAAAATTTAAAGAAAATATAAAACACAGCTCTTATGTGTTCGAAAGTGTTGAATGCACATTCTGGTGTATATTATTGGTACCTGCTGCATGAGTCAGAGATAGCTACATTTACTGTGTGTCATAAAACATTTAGAAAATTGCAAAGCTAGGTCATAACATTTCCCCTCTCCAGAAAAGCATTGCGTGTTTTTCTGCTTCATCTGGAAACTCTGATTATCTGAAGATTTATTTTGAAAAATTTAAATAGTCTTAAGACAAGTCAAATTTTTAAACATTATTCAATTGCTAATTTAAATGTTGGCGGTGTTCTAGAAATAACTCAAAGTTACAAAACAGATGGCTTCAACATGGAAATAGCTACATAGAGGGGGAAAACACCACGTAAAATATGCATCTTTATTTGTATTTTCCAATCTTCTCTGATGCCTAATCCATTACAGTCTCATTTGTCTTCTACCTTCATCCCCAATATAAGTATAAAATGAAATAATGAAATCTTAGTTGCAGACTCTGAAAATGGCTGAGCTACCGTGAAAACAGCTTTTCCCTTTCACTGCTGTGGAGAACTAAGGTAGCATCACATCTTTTTAAAAAGAATGGGTATTAGCAGCAATTTGCACACTTACACATACTTATGTGCACATGTACACACATTTGTTGTCATTTCAGAAAGCTCTGTTTTCTTTGAAAACTCCTGGAATTCAGGTGAGGAGAAAGAGGCCAAGGATTAAGAGCAGTTACACATCATTAAGACAGATAGAAAATACCTTTCTGCTTGTCTGTTTAAAACATTCTTGATTTGTTTAACCTGAGGAGGAAGCACTGAAAAGCAGTGCAACCTGAATACAGGGTCATAACGTAGATTACTCCCAGACTTTGGAGATTATCCCAGCTTCACATGTTTAAAATATGATTATTTCTGTGCCTACACATATACCAATTAAGTAGCTATTTACCTGTTTGCATTTTCAATTTTTTGTCCCTAGAAACTCTACACAAAAATACATAAATTTAGTAGTAAGAATGAGAGTTTCCAGTTGCTTCTTGGACATGTTCAAGAAAGCATCACTTAAGGCTTGATGAACACAAGGAAGATTTCCATGGAGACTGCTGAATGTTGCCATTAGATGTTTAAGTGTGCTGGGAACACATGAGCTACAGAAGGTCAGTCTTGAAGGAGAGGGATTAACTTCCTTCCCCATCCCTAAAATTAAACTCTGCTCATGATGTAAGGTCATCTCTAAAAGACAGATATTTGCCAAGTTTATAGCTCAAAGCTATAGTAATCCCATACAGCAGGAAACATTTCCAGGAAAACACTGACACTTTGATGGCTGCATATCTGGTCTACAAAAGCCCAGCAGTGCACTGTTTCCATAAATGCCACTTTGTCAAGTACAGCATGATCTGCAAGAAGGCACAGCTATCTAAGAAAAATAAGTCTCTTTTATTTCACTTGTTCAGCACAAAGTGTGCGTGTAAGCCATTCATGGCATGTTTTAGTAGGTCACTTTTCTTAGCAGCCCTGCTTTAACTCCAGTAAATTGATAGTTAACTCAAGGCTACAGCCATATGAACAAGGCAAGAACCTGGAACAAATCTCCCATGGCATCTCCCTTGGCACCATTCTGTGCCTTGAAAGACAGGCATCTAAAAGCATGATTTACTCCCAGGTGACAAATGGGAATGTGCCCAACTCACTTGCAGTGCTGAGCCCACAGGGTGGCTTTCCATAGACCCTCAGTCACATGTCCACGTACACTAACTCCTAGTCCAAACATACCAACTTCGCCTGGGGTTTCCTGGCTGAACCCAAGGGGTAGAGGTGTTAATAGATGGAGGTACGTAGCTTTAGATGCATTCATCTTGCAATTTATTTTTTTTCCAGTGGTATGGACACTGCCAATCCCAGAGACTGAACCCTCCTGCCACTGAGTACTGGCAAATTACAGTTCTTTGCTATTAGAACTCGTCTACTCTAGAAAGCTTGATTGCTTCAGCTCTTTCAGTATGTAAATGAGAAGCATGGACTTCCACACGCTTAATATGGAAAAAGATATAACAGTACAGATATGGCAAAACAGCACATAAAATCTGTACTACAGCTTATCTCACTTTATAAGAAGATATATTTGTAGTTATCAAATGTCTATTTGTATAACTACATAAGCTTTATATTTATTTCCAGAAGTTAAATGTGCAAGTAAAATAAATTAGTTTTAATTAGTATTATTTAGTAGAGCTCCTTAGTTAAGACCCAAATGAATATAAATTGGTACATTCAGGGATTTACCGTGGAGGGAAAGGGGACATTTAGGGATATCATTGCCTCAGCATCACCTCATGGACTTCATAGAGCCCCGTGTTCAGAAATGCTTCCTGCCTTGGCCTTTCTTGTCTCTGATGAGTTACTGAGGACCTTGCTAGAAGTTATATAGTAAACTATGTAGAGTAGTTTTACACTAATAAACCCTGCTCCCCACAGACCATTCTGCATATATATGAGGAAAGAGGAGATGGTAACAGATATATTTTTTTGGTATGATTTTCATCTCTAAACTCATCCTACAGGTGTTTCTATAGTGTGACAAATGACATTTGAAATGAGCCAGGCCCCTTCTGGCAAAAGACCCTGACTAATTGTCACCCTTCACCCCTGTTTCACTTCTCTTTAGAGGTCCTATGCTGTGGGAGTCTGCCATGATTCCAGTGCTTAAGGCATCAGTAAAGTGCTCTCTCCCAGTCAAAGTGAGGTCAAAGATAAGGTTAAGTGTACATAAGGCTACAAAGGTTAGGGCAGCTCCCAGCACGAGTCCACTGCCAGAATGTAGTAAAGACAGCACCTCTGAAGTTGTCCTTTTTTGTTCTTACCAAATTATAAGGGGCAGCCTCACACCTCAATTTACTATAAAGGGCCCAAGTCAACACAAGTTTAAAGTAAAGCTTGAACTCAGCTCTGCCACTGCAACCCCAAAACATATAAAACAGTATTGACCTTCAGTCCCAATCAACCAGCATCTATCTTGTTCCACCATGCTATGGTCTTCTGATAGACAATTTTACTATCATGATGCTAAAGCAATCCTGTACTCCTGTGGTACAGTACTCAAGCAATTAGTGCTTGCAATCTTTCTGATGTTCTTTTGCTTTTTTCTGTCTCCACCTCCTTCAGGGAAGAATTCTCCCTTTGGCAAAATACATTATGAAAACCTGTCACTAATTTACTAGTCTAAAATGTTTCTTTTCTATGCTTTTTTCTGTCCTTTGCAGAGTCTTGTAATGATATCTTCTTTGGAGATCATTTCACAAATTCTTCTTGGAGTAGGTGAGTATAAAATCCCCTGCACAAATTCTTTGAGAAGATGGTCAGGAAGAAGGTTTAGTTGCCATTTATATCCTCTGATACAAGGAATGATATTTCTAGAAAGTCAGAAATTTCAGACACCTTTCCAGAGATTTTATTTTCCCTTTTTCTTGGCAGAACCAGTTTAAGGCTATACTTGACCTGCAGGTTCTGTAGGTCTTCTACATGGCTAATTACCACTTAAAACAAAGTGTTACAAGAAACTGTGGATAGGATTTCTGTCCCCTTTCTCCCCTCAGGCCATAAAATGGTCAACATAAAATTGTCAACATTTCCAAAGTTTCCAAAATTCAATTTTCCTAATTGTGGTATAAATTAGAATAGTGTAACTAGCTACAAGAAGGCATGATGGTCCCTAAGGAAAACACCTTTGACAGAGTGTTGGGAGAAATTATTTCCTATCACCCTCATTTTTGTCACTGTCTGCAAAGGAGAAAATTAAAAAGAATAATCTGTCTCCAAACATTATTTCTAGGTTCAGTGCACACAACCTGAGTCAGGATTCAGAGGAAATGTTCTCCTCCTTAATGAAGCAACTCCAGCACTTACATACTTTATACCACTTTCTATTTGAAGAGTTAGTGGACACTGGATTTTTTCCCTTCTCTTTCTGCTTTCTGTGTGATTAACTGAGAAACCTCTTCCCTGGATGGCATCAATTCACCGTAATCTCTGCTGCCTATTAGACCATTTCATTCAGGCATCTCATTTTTTATGTTTGAGGCATGAATGTAATCAGTCCAGCCCAGATGCTGAATACTTGTGAGAAACAACTGTCAAAAGCACAAGCGATTTTTCTTCACATTTGATGAGTTACCAATGGTGGCAGTTCATAAAGACTTCTATCTTGTTCTGTTCCTAAGTACTTGTCAAATACACAGCCTATCTAAGCACAGAGCAGAGAGGTTTTGTAGTTGCTTGGATTTTCTTGTTTCTTTTTTTCTAGCACACTGATCTTAGCAAATCTTTTCAAGTCTTGCCATACTTGACTAAACCTTTGTCATCCTGCCTTCTATGAAGTATGTCCTGGGAACAGTTCTGGTTTTCATTCATCCCAAGACGAAGATAATTAAGCAATCTATCAGCTGTGAGGTTTACTGGATTGTGACTCTTCCTTCTTGTCTTGACCTCGATGTTTTGGCTGCTCTAAGCTATGACAGATATGCCAAGCACAACAGTTCCCTCAAAGTTGTGGGCAGTTTTGTGCACCCAAGACAGGAAGGACAGCAACATTTATACTCTTCATATTGCCCTGTATTCTGTCATCTATCTGCAGTGTCTCCACAGAGCTCTGGCTTATACTGTTACTTGACTTCCTGTGTTAAACACAAATGCAGTAAGAAAAAAAATGTTTATCACAAAGTCAGTCTCTCTAGCTTCTTCTCTTAATTTTACCCGGCTCCCAAAGGAGACACATTATCAGAATCACAGCACTGAGAATTCAGGCTTTCAAAAGAAATGCAAGATCTCTAGTTGCTTGGTGATGGCTGTTTGTTGTGGACCCCTCTCACTTCTGTGAATTTGTATTGTAACAAAGCCCTCTTAACCCCTCAGTGTGTGCTGATTATGAAAGACAGTGAAGTACAATTCAGCATGAAAGCAGACTTGATAAAGAGCTCAGGGCTGAGAATCACAGAATCACAGAATGTTAAAGGTTGGAAGGGACCTCAAAAAATCATCTAGTCCAGCCGCCCTGCCAGAGCAGTGAGTCACACAGGAACGCATCCAGGCGGGTTTTGAATGTCTCCAGAGAAGGAGACTCCACAGCCTCCCTGGGCAGCCTGTGCCAGGGCTGTCACCCTCACAGTGAAAAAGTTTTTTCTATTATTTCTGTGGAACCTCCTATGTTCCAGCTTGTACCCATTACCCCTTGTCCTGTCATTGGACATCACTGAGAAGAGCCTGGCTCTGTCCTCCTGACACTCCCCTTTGACATATTTATAAACATGAATGAGGTCACCCCTCAGCCTCCTCTTCTCCAAGCTAAAGAGACCCAGCTCCTTCAGCCTTTCCTCACCAGGGAGATGTTCCTCTCCCTTCATCATCTCTGTGGCTCTGCACTGGACTCTCTCAAGCAGTTCCGTCTCTCGAGCTGAGGGGCCCAGAACTGGACAAAATATTCCAGATGTGGCCTCACCAGGGCAGAGTAAAAGGGGAGGAGGACTTCTCTTGACCTACTCGCTAATCGCCTTCTAACACACCCCAGGATGCCATTGGCCTTCTTGGCCACGAGGGCACATTGCTGGCTTATGGTCGTCCTGCTGTCCACCAGAATCCCCAGGTCCCTTTCTCCTATGCTGCTCTCCAACACATCAGTCCCCAACCTGTACTGATACACAGGGTTATTCTTTCCCAGATACAAGACTCTGCACTTGCCCTTGTTGAATTTCCTAAGATTTCTCCCCTCCCAGCCCTCTAGCCTGTCCAGGTCTTGCTGAATGGCTGCACAGCCTTCTGGTGTGTCAACCACTTTTCCCAGTTTTGTGTTGTCAGTAAAGTTGCTGACAGTGCTCTCTGTTCCCTCATCCAGGTCATTGATAAATATATTGAACAGCACTGGTCCCAGTACTGACCCCTTGAGGGACCCCACTAAACACAGGCCACCAACTGGACTCTGCCCCATTGACTACAACTCTCTGACTTCTTCTCTTCAACCAGTTAGCGACCCACCTCACTACTCAGTCATCCAGACCCCACTTCCTCAATGAAGGAGCCAGGAGTGTTCCTGTGGCAGCGTATCTCCTGCAGCAGTAGCCATCTCTCCAGCTGATGACCCACATTTTCATGGGAAGAGATTTCCTCTCCTTTCACAATGGAAGAGCTGAGATTGCTTATACAGCATGGAGACTGGTTTCACACTTAGCTTTAATCATTTGTGAGAGATTGGTGTGTAGATGTTTTACTTTGACCTAGTGACAGTGAATGGGCGGGCTGTAGGATCTAATGAAGTTCTGCACAAGGAAAAACAGGATATTCTGAGACTAAAATGACCACATGTATAGTCAGCCTTGACGGATATGCTGAATGATGAGAAATACCTCTCAAAAATTCTGAAGACCAATAGATACCATAGAAGTTAACATCAAGTGCAAGTACTGAGTCACGGGGGTAGATGTGGGAAATCAGAGCCCAAGAGCACGGTTGTCAAGTTCAGTATAAACAGTGCAAATTCAGTTTAAACCAGAACAGTTTCTCCTTAAAAATGGGAGAAGAGTTTACTAGTGAAAGCAATTGGATTCATCTCTGCCTCTCCATGTCAGTGCAATCTAATCAACAGCAATAGGAGGACATGTTTTAGAGCTGGTGAAAACCAGATGCACCAGAACGTACCAAAATCAGAAAGTGAAGTGAGAACAGTTCCTCCTTAAAAATGGGAGTTTACTAGTGAAAGCAATTGGATTCATCTCTGCCTCTCCATGTCAGTGCAATCTAATCAACAGCAATAGGAGGACATGTTTTAGAGCTGGTGAAAACCAGATGCACCAGAACGTACCAAAATCAGAAAGTGAAGTGAAAGCTATTTTAAGCATGCTTAACAAGCTATCAAGATATTCCATCTTATTTTCTCTCTGAATTTATACCTCCCCGTTATTTAAACTCATCAGTTTGAACATCCCATTTACTGAGTTTGCTCGAGACAGTCTGGTTTTCCCCATGCCTTCACAGTTCTGGGAAAGTCATAATGGTTTTGTGAATTACTGCAGTCATATAAGATATATAGTGTATTTTATTTTTTGCTTAGTACACTCTGAGCATGGTTAATACGGGTAATAAAAGTATACACTGTCTTTTTTGTGTAACCTATCAAATAATTCACAAATAAATAAATCATATAAAAGCAAATACAATTTTTCAAACTGTCATTAAATGCTCTATATTTAAAATAAATGCTGGGAAAAAATATTAAAAGCTTAGTTCTAGAAATTGAAGAAGCACCATGAAAATGAAAATCTCATTTCTCCCTGAAAATCTAATGCCTGTTATAGTTACAAGCAACTCCTAAAACACTATAGGTGAAAGAAGAATGTCCTCTATTTCCTGCAGTTTGTTACATTGTGCATTTGACAGCACTTTGTGTGTATTCATTTATTAAATCAATTTCTCCTTTGCTAAGAAGACTCTTATCAATACCAAGAGAATAAAACAAAACAAAACAACGTGTGTTTTTTAAAAAGAAGTTTATAAATAATTTCCAAGACATACTATCTTCTGTTAATCCACAGAAATCGATGGATCTATATCGATTATTCTCTCAGACTGGCCTAGCTGTTAATAAATGGTGTTTATTAAAATCTTTTTACATCAGAAGCTGTATTTTCAATATACTAACATCACTTTGATGTTTCCTTGCTGTTTGGCAAGCTGAGAGGTATGTGTGAAATGCATCCAGAAGACACAGAAGGCATGTACTGTCACATCTGCTGTGCTTTCTTTTAGCCATCGCCTCTGATCTATTAAAGGTCCATCCCTGGAGAACCCCTGCCCATGTGTGGCCCCACAGTGGGCAATCAGCCTCCCTGGAGCAGCATGGACAGTGCAGGATGGAGGCAGCTGGCTCTGCAGGAGCACTGCTCTGTGCCTCCTGCCCTCTCGGAGACTTTGGGGTATCACTCACAGTCTGCAGCTGACATTCGAGGTGGGGTGTCCCCTAAGGCCTGTGTCTTAGCCACCAGTCCCACAGGGACACTGCAGAAACATGCTGAAGTCCCTAAACTGAGCTGTCTCCATCTGTAGCCATGTCTCATCAGCTGTTCCATGCAGGAAAGATTGTAAAGGAGGCCGTGACCACCGTGGTGGGTAGCACAACCACCACACCAGCACACCACACTCCTCCCATTTTACACAGAAAGGAGAATGAATCTCTAACTCCTTCCTCACTACCTCTTTCTTCCTCTTAAAGTGTCCTAACTTTTGTGAAAGCTTTGCACCTTCCACGTGTTTTTGTGTGCCCATGCTTCCCACAGCCAGTTTGAGAGAGGAAAGATGTTCTCTCATCCTTAAGGGCTCCTCTTACACGGGGCTGTCTGTAAAGTTCACCCATGCCCGTGATATTGAGGAAGACAGTCACTACTCATGACCTGAAAAAGAAACCCATAACATTCAATAGCAAGCAAATGAACCTTATCAAGAGGACACTATTTCAATGTGACACTGTATCTGCAGGAATAAATTTCCCAGCGCTATTGAAATTCTCCAATCTAAATAGGAGAGATACAAATAAGTTGGAAGGAAAAACAAATCATTTCAATTGCACTTCATTTTTTACTTCAAAATTGTAATGATTGACTATGATCCAGAACTGATGGATCATTACCCCAAACTGCAATAAATCCTCAGTTCTCAACTCAGAGTATTTACGGAGTAAAAGCTTAAGTGTCATGGTTTAACCTCAGCCGGCAACTAAGTCCCACACAGTCGCTAACCCACTCTTCCATCCTGCTGGGAGATAATTGGAAAGGTAAAAGCGAGAAAACTCATGGACTGAGATAAGAACAGTTTCATAATTAAAATAAAATATAATAGTTGTAATAACATATTATAATGAAAAGAAAAAAAAAAGAGAGAAATAAAACCCAAGAAAGACAAGTGATGTAAATGAAAACAACTGTTCACCACCAACCCACCAATGCCCAGCCAATCCTTGAGCCACAGTGCCCCCTCCCGCCCCAGCCAACCTTCCCCTGGTTTTATTGCTGAGTATGATGTCATATGGTACAAGATATCCCTTTGGTCAGTAGGGGTCAGCTGTCCTGGCTGTGTCCACTCCCAGCTCCTTGTGCACCTGCAGCCTACTCACTGGTGGGGTGGGGCAAGGAGCAGAAAAGGCCTTGACTTACGGCAAGCACTGCTCAGCAGTAACTAAACATCCCTGTGTCATCAACACTGTTTTCAGCACAAATCCAAATATTGTCCCATACCAGCTACTACGAAGAAAATTAGCTCTACTCCAGCCAAGACCAACACATCAAGGAAAACCTCTTTTTCACAGACACTTCAGATTATTCAGGATATACTTGGATCACAACAAAACACAATTAACACATATTTTATTGCAAAGGTGTGACTATAGTCCAGAGTCACTAGGTACAAAAGTCCAGTGTGATTTGTCCTCTTCCTTCCAAGTGAGTACAGAGACTTGAATTTGTTGGCTGAGCATTAACTGACAAGTGTGAAGCCATATCTACTGGGCAAAGCTGAGAGCCCAGTTCCATATTCATGTGAGACAGGTCTAGCTAAGTCCTGGTTTTGTGTGCTTCACTTTTTCTACTAGAACACTTCAAGGTATTTATATCTTTTGCATTAATGATTGTTACAACACAATCTATGAACCAATAAAGATAGAGGAAGTCTTGT
>NW_009705170.1:0-51817 GCF_000703405.1 Apaloderma vittatum
GATCGCTCCTGACGACCCTCATACGCATGCGGTAACCAGGCAGAGAATAGGCAAAGCGGCTCTTGGAACACTATATAATGCCACCGTGAACAGCTATTCTCTGGAGATCTCCCCCACCGAATCGAAACAGGCAGACCTGAGAGACGTCGCTGGATCTGTGGTGGTAGCTACACTTCTTGCTATCTTGAACTTTTATTGCTTTGCTTTTCATTTTCCTTATCTTTCTTTCCTATCGCTCTCCAGTGGTTGTTAGTAAATAAAGGGTTTTGCTTTTGTGACATCTGACACCGTTTGTGTCTTAGTTTCACCTTTGCGATCAAAACGAATCACCTTGACTCTAACCCTTATCAGGTATAAGCGGGTCAAGACAAGCTGCACAATGCTGGAGCCAAAGAGCTTGCTGCAAGTCATGCAGGGAGAGCAAAAAGATTACTCTTGTTAATCAGCGTAGGAGCAGATATGGCTTCTGCTGGTTCCTCTCTATTATTTGATCCCTGAAATCCTTCTGTAACTCCCACTAGAGTTCCTAGCACCAGTCCCTCAAGGAATGTGAGACAACAGATGCTGCAATTTCATGGCAAATGTGCAGCAAATCCCCATGTCCCGCCCCAGCCAAAGGCTCAAGAGGCTCTTCCTCCTTCAGCAGCAACACAAATCTGTAGGCTTATTCCTTCTTGTAAAGCAAGGGTATGGTGTGCACTCCAGGCAGAGATGGGTGGGGGTTGGTGGGTGGAGTTTTTTATATTTTTGGCTTTGCAGAGACAGTCTGGGCAGCAAGAACTGCCTCAGTTGCATCCTTGTTACCCTGGGGATGTTGTAGGGACCTTGCTGGTAGTCAAGGATGGGTCACAAAGGGTACAGAGATTGGGGCCTCGCACTTGAAAATCCCACGTTTGCCTTGGGGATACATCTAAAGTAGTCTGGTAACATCTTTCCTCACACCATCCGTGTGATTTATGTTGGCATTCAGGAATGTCTTGGGGTTTCATTATTTTTTTTTTAAATGAAAGAAGCCTTCGAAATTCACTGTAATTTACTTACGATCGTATAACAACCATCAGGCTGTAGCCAAAGACGCTGATCCCAACCATGAAATAGGCCATGGGTAGCCTGTATTTTAACCAGCCAATTGTCCTCTGGTTGTTGTAGTAGCCATAAAAAAGTGCCGAGTATTTGATGTAGCCCTAGAGGAAAAGAAAAACAAACCTTTGTGGAAGCTCTGCAGCTTTTCTTCTGCAGGTAAGAGGTTTCAGATGAAAGCTGGAGAATTTAAAACGAGGAAAATCAACCTAGGAGAATTTTTAGTGTCTCACTCTTGGTTCTTCGCTGCCATCTCACCTTTGAGAGCCATCCTCATAAGATCCTCCTCCTCTTATCTTTCTCAGAGAGGGGAGAAGAGGGAGAGCATGTCAGAGGCTAATGGCTGAAAACTAAAATGTGGAGATTTTTTCATCACTGTTTCATCCTTCCCAGAAAAACTGCCTCATTGCTCTCTGTAGCCCACCTGCTTCTTTAAGCCAGTATCAAACACTCAGATCTTGTAGAAACGCTGCAGCAAAGGGTTTTCCCTCTGCGAGATGAAGATTTTCCTTTCAGCCTGGAGGCAGCTGATGCCTGGTACCCTGCAGATTTAGTTCCTTTTACCAGCTACCACCTGCAGAGCAAATATAACTAAAGACTAAAATCAAAGCATCGCTTTCCTGTTGGAAGCAGAGCTCAGATGCAATCTCAACCATGTTGTCTCAAGTCGATCTATTTTTTTGTTGTACAAACAGTTGAGCATTCAATGGGTGTGCAGATTTCATCTGCGTCAGCAATCTCTCCCTATTTTTCTGTCATTTCTCATCCAAGTTGACGTGTGTCACCGCATATTGTACTTCTCTATTTTCTGCCTGTTGTCTTTCGGCTCAGAAGTGAAGTGTAGTTAATCAGTCTGTCCATGACAGCTGAGCAAGCTCCCCTCTGATCAAACCTTTGGGCTTGAGACACAACTTCAAGCTTGTATCTGTAGCTATGTGGTGCATCTTGTTTAGAGACATTGGATAATTTGCATGGGAAATGACCTCTGGAGCCCATCTGTTCAAGTTCCCTGCTCAAAGTAGAGACAATTTCAAAATGAAGTGCTGTGGCTACAGCAGAGTTCTGAAAACTCTCCAAGGATGGAGATCCCGCAGTGCTGATGAGCTGCCTGGGGAAGCACAGCAAGCCCCTAGCACGATTCCGTAGGGTTCGTCATGAGTTGTCTGTAGTGTATGCTGGGGACACTTAGTGAAAAAAAGCCTCATAAAATATGAAGATAAAGCACTAGTGAAGTGTTTGGTTGTGGGTTTTTTTTCTTTTCTTTTTTTTTTTTTCTCCCTTCCGGTTGCAATCTCAAACCTTTGGGTTTTTTATTGATCACATGGAGGGGACTGAAAAATTAGTTTCTCTGCTCACATCATATAGTAAGTTCTTTAAACTCCATTCTGGAGGCGTGGTGTCAGGTGTCCAAGGGAGATTTATTCCTTTCTACTCCTCTGGAAATCCATGATGTCACCTCCTTGCTGCCAAAGCACACACTTCCCCAGCTTTTCTCTCTTGAAATGTATTTTTCAGGATCCCAGTATTGACTCTTCATTGTATGCCTGCTCTGAAATATGTTTCTCCATTGCACTTCTCTTGTGGAACTTGCTGGAATAAGCATCTATTCATTCTCAAAGGGCAAACCTCTGTGAAGGGCTTAATTTGACATCTTCTGAGTAAAGATGGATGTTGTTGCCCCATAGCTTTGTGTATAGTTTACGGTCTCCCAGACAAAATCAGCAGTTGAGCAACAGGCTTCTTTTTTTACTATTATTTTGGTGGGTTTTTTTCTGGACAAATGAGTTGAAATTCTTATATTTTGACAACATGCTGCTCAGATGAGCTTTTCATTCAGTGCAACATTATTCAAACTGTCACTAATTCACCTCTGAATTTTGGATTCTGGCAAGTGGGGGAAAGTGCTAGGAAAGTAAGATCTAAAAGGATCCTCAGCAGAAACTGGGTGGTGAACAAAAGTTTGGCCCTGTCAAGTTCCTGGACACACCAGTATTTGAAGCCTCATTAATAAATTAAATAGTCTGGCTTATGCTGAAGTAGTTGTTTGGGTGGATATAGCTAAGGAAATTGTGATGGGGTTTATTACGGAAGGACTGGGTCCCACGCTTGTAATAAGTGGGCCAGAGCCTGCAAGCATTTAAAAAAAATACTTCCAGAAGTAGCAACTTCGTCCCTGCAAACCTGAGAAACATATATCTGTGTGTGTGCACACACATGCCAGCCAACACCTTGTATATGGATGTGGATCAAATCCGTACCCAGGTGCCTGCTCACTTGTGCTGTTTTGGCCAGAAATATCTGGAGATCCACAAAGATTTTGTGGTGGCGATGTCTTTGTCCTCCTGAAGAAATAAGGATGTTGCTGCTTTATCTTGGAACAAATCCATCCCTGCAGCACCACTATCTGCTGGAGGGTTTTAGGAGGTGTTCAAACAATCTCTTATGATTAGCACTTCTGCGCTTACCTCAAAATCCCAAAGAACAGAAAAATCCATAGCTGTTGCTTGTTCAGCCCGGGGTACAGTTTTCCTTGGCATGCTCCCATATGGCATTCCCATCAGGACCTGATGGATATTAACAGGGATGCATGTATAGTACAACACACGGTACAGTTTTTTGCAGGTTTTTTCTTTTTTTTCCTCTATGGTTTATTTTCCTTTTTGTTGGTTTTAATATCTATTTTATTTCTTAATACCAGTTAAAAATATTTAGAATTAATATCACTCAAATAACCAGAGGACATCCCTTTCCCTGGTAATGTCCATTGCACAGCAAGTATTTTGCCAAGGACCTGTATCCCTCAATGAACATCTCCAGTTTAAATATCTTTAGTTTAGTAAGAAGTTCTTTGCTTGAACTTCGTGGGTCTAATGCAATAAAGGGCTTAGCTTTATCTATTTATGCAGGACTCCTCCTCTGAGAGAAGTCAAGAATGCTGGGTTGAGCTTGCAGTATGTTTCGTGAGATATAGTCTTGAATTGAAAATTGATGTCAAGGTGAGGTGAAGGGCACTTAGGTTTGGGCAAGAAGAGCATGATGCAAAGAACAGTTTTCATGGCACAGCCTCTGCTGATGGCACCAGGCAAAGCAGGCCTTGCAGCAAGTCCAGCAGCTATTGAAGTCCAGGCCAAGAACACCAAGGGCTGTGGGAATTAATAATATATTTATGAGCAGATTCTGCCTGATGCCTGTACCAAAATATCTCATTAGTGTTCATAGCCTAGAAAGATCCCTGCATGTAATCTATCACTTATTTTTTAGGGCTATCTAATTAATTTCAAAATCGTTTATGATTAAGCTTTTATTGCCCAGCTACTCTCCATATCGTAACAGCTCAGTAGGCAATGAGTAACAGTACACGTACTTTAAAGACGAAAGCTGTTTAGTCTTCTACTGTATGTATAGTTCCTAATAAAATACATTTATATTGTTTGATGCTAATGGTTATGTCTCTTCACCCTGGGAGGAAACAGAGCCTTTTACTTTTGATAGCGTGAGCAACCACATTAAGGAGAACAAAAGCATGGTCCTCAGGAGAGACTCTGGGCTGCATTTTTGCTCCATGAAAATCTGCATTGAACAGAACAGATGCTGCTGTTTGCAGGATGCAGAGCCTTTAAAGACTGCGCCAAGTAATTTAGTCAGAGCTATAATGGCTACATCATTTTTTTTTAATTATTATTTTTTTTTCCAATAAGCAATCACATAAATTTGGCTGTGAGATATTTTGCCTTCTCCAGGAATAGCAAGAAAATAGGAAAAACTGAAAATAAAACTCTTCCTTGTGAATCATCTGAATTAGAAGGACAGAAGAGGAATATTTCCCAAACAAATGTTAGCTGGGAAATTATTCCTTCCCTTGCGGGCCCCTCCAGCAGGGCCATGCTGTGCCCCTCCCACCCCCAAAGAACGATGGGTTTCCTAATCCCTTTCAGAGCACAGACTGTTTCTTTCAGCTCTTACAGACCTGAGCTTGCACCTAGGATTCATAGGTCATATTCTTTAGTAAAAATGTAGAACTAGCCTTAAATTAGGTATTTGAGCTCCTGTTTTAGTCATGAGATGGGCAGGATAGTTGATAGCATTATAGACTGTCTGATTTCATCCGGGCTTTTCTTCTGTGTAAATAACAGCCTTATAAGTTGTTCTTTGTAAATAATCATCCTTATACATTTCCTTTTCCTACAGCACCACCTGTTATAAGACACTTGTTTGACTGTCAATGTCATGTTCATGCTAAGTAAGATATTACTGAAAGGAAAAATGAAACACTTACCTCTGGAATTATAACCAGTCCAAATATTAACCCAAAAAGGACCAGATTTACTCCGTACATCCACCGCAGAAAGATGAAGTAGGAAGCGACTGAAGAGCCGAAGTGGCCTTAAACCAGAAGACACTTTGTGGTTAGGAGTTTAGGAGGATTAAACTGCCCTCAGGAAGACCTGGACCCTCAGATCTCCCCAGGGAGTTGCCCAAGACCCTCCCAAATATCCCCACAGCTGATGGAGACAGCAAAGGCCAGAACTGCGTGCTCCTCACTTGGCACCAAGGAGCTGGAGCATCATTTGGAAGGGGGCAAAGCTGTCTTATGGGACACCTCACCACCACCCTGCCATAACTTCCACTTACTCTCCACTTCTTTTATCTTCATCTCCCAGGGTATGCACTGGGTTTTAAAATTGTCAAAGTCTCTCTTAAATTTCACCCATTTCTGAAACAAGATAAAATCGCCATGAGCAGGAGGTGCAAAGAGGAAGGCTGTTGTGTCTGCAGGGCTCAGGATCTGAATCTGATCTGAATCTGGTCTGAATCTGATCTTTTGGACTATTTCAGAAACTACCTTCAACACAAAAGCCCTCCTCCCCCCTCCTCAAATGTTCATGTTGATTATCTGACTTTCAACCTTCTCAGGCTTCTGAAAAGCTGCAGCTGTGCTACGAGTTTTTCACATCACGTTACATATATATGTATATATACACACACACATATATATATAGGGGGCCGGTTAGCTCAGTCAGTTGAGCGTGGCATTAACAACGCTAGGGTCACAAGTTCGATTCCCATTCGGTCCCCATGCGTTGCCTGATCTAGTCGAGAGGTGGCGTCCCTGGCGACAGGGAGGCTGGATTAAAATGATCTCTAAGGTCCCTTCCAGCTTAGCCCATTCTATGATTCTATGATATATATATTCAGACCTAGCTCTGGATTGAAAGAATTGGTGCAGAACCAACTCTATTCAAAACAAAATTTAATTTGATAAAATACTGAGCTTGAATCCTTCCTCATCAGACTGACAGCTAAACTCCCATTGATTTCACCATCTCAGACCTGGCTCCCTTTTCTGCTTCTCAGTATAATCTCCATGACAACATGCAACTTGGCTACCCACTTCAGTCTTAAAACACAGTCATCATTCTTCCCATTATCTCCTCATTACTGGGGAATTCACGGATTCATTACAGGAGTCCATGAGGCAGTGTAAGAGTTTGACAAGGCAAGGTTTTGGGGATTGCAACCAGAAAGCCATGGTTTTCCCTGCTCCTGCAAACCCTCCCTTGCTTCAGGGAAGGCTGCAATGAGATTCAGGTGTGGGGGAATTTTCCTAGTATTTTTATTTTTAACGTGGACAGAAAGATTTATTCTGGTTTCCTCATGTCTCTTTTGCCAAATATGGGTTAATAAACCCTACCGAAAAGGTGCTGAAAGCATAACCAGGTATCCAGGCCGACACCTGAGTAGCACTTACCTTTGCCATCATCATCTTATAGGCGTACAACTTTTTACCCTTCCCTTTTCCCAGAGCTCCTTCAAACTTCTCTACAAAAGCTTGTGCCTCCCTAATTGAAAAATAAACAAGCAGGTTATTGAAGCAGTGAAGGGATCTTTTAGCCTGCACCGGAGAGCATCCTGCATTGAGTCTGGGGTTTTGGCTGTCTGTGGGGGGTGTTTCTCTCTCCCAGTGCTTTGGTCATGAAGAAAATGAGATTGTCTTGTGAAACAGACTCCAAGAGGACGCAGAATTTTCATCTGGACAAATATCAGAGACGTGCAATTGACCACAGCGCCAGAGAAATGAGTCCATGCTGGTCAGGAGTAAAATCAAGCTGCAAGTTGAAATTAGATTTAGAATAAGATTTCTAAGGGAAACACAGAGAAAAGAACCTAGGTAGGTGCTGTTAGAGTATGCTGAGTTTGTGAATAAAGTTGTATATTGGTGTTGCTAATACATCATGCAAAGAGAACCCCGAGTGAGCAATGTGACTGCCTTGTTTAGGTTCATTTGTGGATGGTGACGATCACTGTGACTCAGGGATAAGATGAAGGGATGGAGATATGTTATCAAATGCAATCCTAGGCAGAATATTATCCAGGATCCTACACCAAAGGGAAAATCTGTCAGAAATAGTACTTTTTTTAATTATTTTTTTTCCAGCGGAACATTGGACTTTTAGGGTCATAAGGTTTTATGTGTAATGAGCTCAGGCTTGTAGCGTGCCTGTGAGAGAGAAAAGCTGCTTTAACACAGTTCCCCTATATAGATCTTTACCCAGATTTTTAGAAATAATTGGCAGTGTTCAAGGCTCTGGTTTTAATGGAAGGTGGACCAGGTCTTGGTCTTCAGGATGTAAAAGAAAGAAGCAGAGACACAGGGTGACCATCCAACCTTCCCAGCCTGGTCACTGCAGCTCTGAGCATCTTCTTGGCAAACACTGCCAGAGGAGGGGGTAATCACCACTCCCTGGGGGGCTCTGAGTGCCTGGACAATGCTCTTTTGAAATTGAAAAGGGTTTCAGGGGATTTTTAAGCAATTTGACCTTTGCTCCTTAAACCTCTGCCAATAATACAGTGTTTCCCCACTCCTCGCCCCCCCAGCAGCACTTTCTCAGAAGTGTGAAGTAACACAGCACTTTGCTGCTCTGATTTCTGTCTGACAATGGGCATGAATAAGCAAACCAGGGCACAGAGTTTGCTTTAACAAGCAGCCTGACGGTAGTGAGTCATTTGGTTTTAAATACAAGGGTAGAATGACCTGCAGTGGGTATCAGGTGAACAGATTTGCGCCTTGTCTGTTCTTTGGTTACAGAGGCTGAAAATCAAATTCCACATTTTAACACTGATCATTTCAACCCAGGCCAGGCTCTGCTGTTGGCTTTTTCTGAAACTGGAGTGCATATGCAGCACATATGCAACTTCTAGGAAAGGCAAAGTGCATTCATAGGATGAAGGGTAATGATTTTACACTAAAAGAGGGTTGATTTAGACTAGATAAATGGAAAAAAAGTTTACAATGAAGGTGATGAAACACTGGAACAGGTTGGTAAAAGCCCCATCCCTGGAGACATTCAAGGTCAGGCTTGATGGGGCTCTGAGCAACCTGATCTAGATGAAAATGTCCCTGCTTATTGGAGGGGATTGGACTAGAGGACCTTTAAATGTCGCTTCCATCCCAAACCATTCTGTGGTTCATCTGACAGTCAGGAAAGACCCCAGCGGTGCGGGTTCCTGGTGTGACGGGTACCTGAGCACTGAGAGCTTCTTCACCATCCTCCAGGGCTTGTTCCTCATGGTGGAAATCAGTTTTTTCTTTTGCTCCACCTGCTCCATCAGCATCGCAAGCTCTTCCTCAGACAGTGACTCCTCGTCAGACGAGTTGGAAGAAGCAGAGGAGGTACTGGGAGAGACACAAAATAGGAAAGCTCACAGGAGTTAGAGCTCACCCAATGCAGTGCTTTGGACCACCCTTCAGCTGCAGAAGCATTACCTGTGTTTACAACTGACTCTGGAGAAACATTTTTCACACCTTCAGAAGGAAATGGAAGATATGGGGAGAACCAGAGGGTTGGGACAAGCAAGAACGTGGAAGAGGAAGAAACTTGAAAACACGAGAGATCCATTTTAACCAGCGTGTTTCTGTAGGCCAACCAAAAAAAGTGCCCAGATCTGATTTGCTCAAGCTGTCTTGTTCAAGAGTGCTTTTCTACTCCCATCTGAAGGTGCTATGACTCTGCTGTGTGCATGGATCTGATCCTGGCTGAGAAATGACAACAACACAACACCTTGGGAACAGTTTGGTTGTGCGACATTTTACACTCTTGCTTTCCCCTGTTGTATCTCTTTTGGGAGAGCGGTTTCACAGTCTATTGGTTTTGCAGCTCTGACCCATATGCCTCTGGCAGGTCAACCCTGCCGACAGCCTGACATAAGGCACCACACTCAGGGGTTGCTAAATTACCTGTTTTTCCTGTCTTTCTTCTGTGTGTTTGCCCCCTCTTTTCCTTTCTTGTTTGTTTTTTCTTTGTTTTCTGACTCCTTTTGACCTTTGGAAGGAGCCTTTTTGCCTCGCTCTCTCTGCCGGCTTCCTTCCTCACCTGCCTTTTTTCCATGACTGTTTTCTCTTTGGTAGTTTTTTCTCTTAGAAGCTCTGTTTTGTTGGCTGCAACTATCTTCCTCTTTACTGTCTTCTTCTTCTTCATCTTCTTTGTTGTTCTCTTGCTCTTTCCTTTCGAGTCTGCTTGCTCGGCCAATTTCCCTGAGGGGCCGTTTCTTAGGTTTCTTGTCCTTTACTTCATCTTCTGCAAGGGATAAAAAAAGAAGTACTTTGGGAAATCCATACTGGCAAAATAAGAATCTGTCAGAAAAGGGCAGGAGGCCAGGATGCTTGATGCAAACTCTAGGGAAGTCAGTGAGCAGATGCCTTTTGAGCTCAGTGTGCTTTGTGTTATGCCCCATCCAAGAATGACATCCAACCCTTCAGTTATACAACTCTCATTTAAGATGGGGATGGGAGTCTTCTATTTATAGAGAGAAAATGTCCAGCTTAGGCAGCACTTGGTTTTGTTTCTCTTCGTTTTCTTGTCTATAGGAAGGTCTCTACCCAAAGAAGAAAACACCCAGATAGTCTCTGATGCACATTTCATTCTAACTGGCATTACAAGCTAAAAAGCTCTTTTTTCCCCAAGTCAGAAGTGCTTCCAGTTTGAAGGATTGAAATGGAGCATGATTTTATTGCAGGATATTATGGAAAGGGGAAAAAGATAATTCAAAAATCCCCGAACCTCTCAATCCCTTTTACCACCAAGTACATTTAAATCAATACTCACTTTTCCAGAGTCTTTTGGCTTCTTATTTTGCTAAATTTCTGGTTGGTTGAAAATAAAGTGTTCAAAAAAACAAACAAGCAAACAAATTGCAATTTTGGCATTGATTTTTCCCCAGGTTTTGAGAATAGAACACGGAATTTATGCTGGAATTGTATCCAGAGTAAAAAATGAGCAGCTTAAAAGGTGGGGAAAATAGAAGCAAAACGAATTTGAGTATTTGTATTTTTGTTCTGCTGAAAAATTAGGAATTAATAGCAAGGAAATAGTTTTTGCTTGCTAGTGTAAAAAATTAGTAGGTGGTGGTTTTCACGCTTGTCACTGGGAATGAGAAGGAGCTTTCAACTCATTTCTCAGGAGCTATTAGTCAGGTTTCAGTTACTGTGTAATGGTTCATCTCGGCTGAATTTCAGTTAGTGATCTAGGTCAAAGGACCACCTACCCTCTTTGGGAAAATTACTTTCTCATATTTTATAGGTGGTACAGACATGGCTGTGAACCATTTTTTGCAGTAGAGTCTGCATTCATATCACCTATCCAGTGCTGTGGTCTTGCTTCTTCACTAGCTCTCTTTATTTAGTGTTGCAATCCTTCCACTTAGCTATTTCTCTTCATTTACTATACATACGGGGTTAAAGCTGGCTTTAATCCTGTCACTGGCTCTTCCTGATTTTCCTCACAGCTGCCAGCCTGCCTCCAATCCATTTTTGTTTTTATCTTCTCATACCCATGATTAATCCAGATACCAGCGTGTTATGTTCTAAGCCAGCGTTATGGAGACTGCAAGCAGGACCTTACTGCAGTGCAAAGCAGTCCCAGCCCCGCACAGGATGGTGCCTTACTCTGATGTCCAGTTCCCTAGGGATGACTGCCGAGGGATGTGGGCTCCGAGAGCCTCCTGCTCTGAGAATTGGGGCAGAATGGTGGCTTTACATATCACGACTATAAGTCAAACCTCGAGGGAAAAAGCTGCTTGCTTACAAGGAGCGGAGGAAACAGTTCCTGTTGTAGAGCAAGTCACAAGTCAAGAGAAAAAGGAAAGATACCACCTCTTGTATTTCAAACAACACCAGATTTTTTAATCTCTACATTACCTTCACTCTCTGTGTCACTTTCGACTTGTCCATCAATCTCTATTCCAACTGCAAGACAAAGAACAAAGAGTAATTGCAAGACAAAGAGTAATTGCATTTGTTGCTGGGATTTGCACAGATGATGCTTTACACATCTAGCCCTTAAGTGCCAGCCGAACTTGGCAGAACATCCCTTATTGATTATACATTATACTCCTTTCCTACAGCACTGCTCTTATTATTTGCTTCAGTTTGGCAGTTTGACAAAAGCTCCCTGCTCAAGCAAACCGAAACTGCATGACCTTTAAGAGACACAAAATGGTGCACTTGGAAAGTCCCAAGGTGTTTTTGTCAAGTAATTTTGGCAGCATCCAAACTGAAATGATCTCATAGCAATACCAACCATCTTCCATGATGACCTGTAAAGCACATTTCTTTTTCTTCCCCATCACAGCCTTCCGTCTTTTGAACAGACACTGTAGCTGCTATGCTGTGCGCGCACACCCCGATCATATACGGGTCCCTCGCTCTTCCAGCGCCCATATGCTTGACTCCTTGGCGTTGCAGAACATAGGCACATCCAGCCGTCGATGTCCCTGGTGCTTGCAAGTCATGCGGGAGGGGTGGGAGAGGCAGGGAAGACCCAGCTCTGCCTCAGCCCACCCAAACACTTTCCCTTCTGCTCCTTTCTCACTGTGAAAAAAAGAAAAAAAAAGACAGCACCTGTCGGCATTACATTGCATTTCATTATTTAAACATGAAGGAAAGCCCTTTGGGTGGATACTCGGGTGGTATCGTATGAAACGCGGACACAAGTCACGTCTGGTCCTGACATAAACAGGTGTCTGGAGGCTTTGAAAGGATCAATTTTCTTAATGCCATATTCTTTACTGACCTGTGTCAATCTGTGTCACCCTGTTAGTCACTCTCCTACGCCTTATTAAACCTCTTGGTCAGTGCCCCTCGGGGCACAGCAGTGGGTTACTCTTTGTCCTCCATACACGTCCTTTGCAGGGACACTCATGAGCTAATAGATGCGGCAAGGAGTCAGGAGTCAGGGCACTGGGCTCTCTCTTTCCTTTGCTCCTCTATTCTGTGTGACCTTTGCCTACTCATTGCACTTGCTGGTAAAATAGGATAGATTTTCCTTCTAGGCGCTCTGAGGCTTAATTAATTAATGCGAGACCCTCATCCAGAAGGTCCTTTAGTACCGCCAAGTATTGTGTTGCATGCTGCAGCGCGTGCTCTTTTGATGGGCCAAGAATAGGTTTGTCTGAGCAACCTCTGGTCTTTAAACCAGCAGCATCTGCAGGTTCCTGGGAGAGCTTGTGCATCCCCATGGCAAGGGTCCTCCTTCACACGTGTGGATTGCTCAGGAACTGTTTTACCAAGAGGAAAGCTTACTCTCACGCCATCTTTGAAATCTGCTGCGGACCCTGCTCTGGTTTGCACAGACATCCCTTCAGGGACCAGGTGGGTTGATATTACAAAAAGACTTCTTTTCAAGTTTTGGCTGCCCCCCCGGGAGAAAGGAGCATCGTGGAGATCAGCTGGAGACTGCTGCCACCAGCAGCTCTTGAAGACGACTCCAGCACTGGGGCAGAGGCAGCACCCAAGGAGGTGCCATCCTGAACAGGAGACTCTCTGCTGCTTTTTGCCTGCCAAATTTTGGTCCAAAGGCACCTTTCAAGTGTTTTGAGACTAACCTCCTGAATTGTTTGATCTGCCTTTGAGTTGAGCTCATCTCGCCTGAGCTAAATACATAATGTATGGTATATGGCCAAACATTATTAACAGTTCAAACCCTACAAGTTCATTTACTATGTGTTCCCCACACTGGTGGGTCTGACCGGGTCTGAAGACATTGGTAGTGGTTTTTGAAGGTGTCCTCAGTGAAGAAGTTGCACCCTATGTGTCAATGAGATAGGCTGAAAAGCTGTTCCAAATGTGATCACTCTGTCATTGCATTAATACTGCTCCAGGCAAAATGGAACAATTCATAGTTCCTGGAGGCTACTGGAGTAGATTTTCTTCAGGCTCCTTCAGTTGCCTCAAGCCTCAACCCTTAAGTATCTCTTTCCCAAGCAGACCATCTAGGGACTTCATTTTCCTTGATAAACGAAAGCCATGTTCCTGGAGAATCAGGTGGTAAGAGGCAAAAAGGGGTGTGGATGACCATCACACCCCCACAACACTGTGCTCGGTGCTTGCACTGTTTCTGCCCTATGACCCTTCTCCACCAAGACATCATTGAAAAACGATGAGGAGGGCAAATTTGGTTTTCTACCAGAAATATGTGGCCAGGTGGTAGCTCTGTCTCATGCCTGTCCTTAGATTTTGTAATCTGTTTGTGGCAGTGGCAGCAGGGTGTGATATTTTCATGGCAGTCACGGGGGATATCTGAGATCACCCTGCACTGCAGGAAGGAGTGATAACTGAGGGGCCCCAGAGCCAGAACAGCAGCTGTTTTGTACATCAGTACAGGTGTTTACTGGCTGAACAGATCTGCAGCAAGCTCTGTATTGATGTTGCTTCACCTGCCCCGTACCTATGCTGACAAACATAGTGAGATTGACGGTGACCAAACTGCACTCTTATGGGCTGGGTGGTGGCATTTTACCCTTGCATAGGCAGGGAGCGTTACCTTTCACACTTTGAACTTCACTGGACTCCATCCCATAGAGCAGTGTGTAGTGGCTGGCAATTATTTCCTAATGAAGATGGTTATCTGGGAACAGTCTGCCCAGGGAAGTGGTGGAGTCACCATTCCCGGAGGGATTTAAAAGCTGTGG
This sequence comes from Apaloderma vittatum, assembly GCF_000703405.1. Lineage (NCBI taxonomy): Eukaryota > Metazoa > Chordata > Aves > Trogoniformes > Trogonidae > Apaloderma > Apaloderma vittatum. The sequence goes on from NW_009705170.1 coordinate 14,047, forward strand.
AGATGTAGTTCTCAGGGACATCAGTTAATGATGAGCCTGGCAGTGCTGGGTTTACAACATCTTTCTTGTAACGAGGGGTTAGAAAAGACCTTTAAGATCATAAAGTCCGACCATTAACCTGACAACACTACCTAAGGTGCTTCCTTAAAGGAAACACGCATACAAAAATGTTGCAACAAGCCCCAAGTGTCGCATGCTTGGGAGAGCAACAAGGCATCTCGTGAGCTGGGAAAGAGGCCATGCACAAGGACTTCTCATGTATCTATGTGTGCATCAGAGAGAAGACAGACCCCCCCTCCATGTGGGGCTGACCCAGTGGACCTTGCAATGGGGGAATGCACCATTCCTCAACACTGCTTGTACTGCTGTCCGTGGTTTCTGAGCCTGGTTTTCCTAAGAGGATAGTGTGTCTTGTGGGGTTTATGATTTCTTAGGAATATGGATTTGGGAGCAGGGGATTAATGGGTTAGTCTTTTACCTCTGAATTATTCCACAAACAGTATGAATAAGTAATGCACAGCCACGAATCCAACTATTATTTACGTAAATGTCAGACTTTGTATGCAGAATGTGAGCAGTTTATGAAATTGTAGCACTAGTTTTATTGTCCTATACCAAAATTCGGTTTGTTTCTCCCCACATTGGCAACTAACACCATATAATTTTGCAGTTTGGAGCTTTAAAATAGAAGGATATTAGGCATCTCACACACCTCCAAGTGTTAAATAAAAAGCAGTTGTGTTATGGAGAGAGGGTAACTGAATCCTGGAGGCACATACAACATGCTTCTAAATGCTTAATGAGCTAATGTTTCTCCCTTCCTTGCTTTCTGATTAACATAAGTCTTTAGCTAATTAATCCATGGATTACATTTATTCAATATTCATCTCATCTATAAGGAATCTGTACTTGAGAAGGTTTTTCAGTAATAACAATAATACCTGACCCACATGTAGATATTTTCATGAGGCATAAAACTTGCGGATTACCAGAGCCAACTTTAATGATATATCTGAGACAGACATTTCCCAACACTGAACTGTTAAGGAAAACTAAATTATCATTTTTTTAAAACAACATAATCACATTTTCCAGGGTCTTGTGCTTTGCCCATGGAAATAACCTTTATCTGAATAATCCTACCCTGCAGCGGGGAGGGCGAGGTCCTCAGAGACAGAACTACAACTTTTTGATTTCTTTCCTCTTGTTATTTTGTAGTATTCTCTCTTCGGCTTTCACTCACCTCTTGCCCCGAGGCAGAGCTGGGAGTTTCCCTGGGAAGGAGTGCGACAAGCTCTGTACATGCTGTTAGTCTGCGTTTTAGCTCAAGAACAATTACTGCCAAGGGCTGCTAATTCAGGTGGCCTGTCAGGAAGAATTAAACCCAAACAGAAGGAAGATGTGCACTGGCAGGTCCTGGAGCTGTGCCAGCTTGGAGAGAGAGCTCTTGACGTCAGATCAACCATAGGACACAGCTCCTTATCTTGTAGAAATTGGCAATATTTTTTTTTTTAAGATGATGCTTACATTGCCCAGCTGTGTGAGAACGGAGTGCTCCTTTAGCAGCAGCCTTATGGGGAAAGGCTGCAATTATTAAGACCTCAGCCTAGGGCAGAGCCCCAGCCCATATCTGCCAGCTCAGTGACATCTTCCCTGGCTCTGTGTTTTGTGAGAGCTAAAGCAGAGCAGAAGCAATTTGATTGAGGAAGAGAAATACCATGATCTGGCATCGTTTAGCACATTTATAGCATGCCGCAGCAAGCTGCTTCCACTTTTGCCACTCCCTGAGTGATGAAGGGATGCTGCTCACAAGAGTGATGGTTTTAAACTAGAAGAAGGTGGATTTAGACTACATATAAGGAGGAATTTTTTTTACAAGGTGAGTGGTGAGACACTGTCACATGGGGCCCAGAGAAGTTATAGAAGTCCCATCACTTGAAACATTCAAAATCAGGTTGAACGGGGCTCTGAACCACCCAATCTAGTGAAAGATGTCCCTGCTCACTGCAGGGAGGTTGGACTAGATGACATTTAAAAGTTCCTTCCATCCCAAACTGTCCTGTGATCCCATGATTCTATGATTCTAAAATGATGATTGCTGGATGGGAGAGATCCACAGGGGAGATGGATGCTAAAAGTCTCCTAGCATGCTAATTAGCCAAAAGCCAAAGGATTTCTCACATTAGCCTTATCTGTACTAAAACCTGAAATCTCTGTCTTCTGCTTTCTAAGGTAGAATTGGAGCTACACCCTCAAAAAACAGAAGTGAAGAAAGCAAGAGGGTTTTGTGGGCTTAAACATCATCATATCCTAAATTACACAAATACATGCCAGGCCTTTTGTAATATTAGTTTTGTATCATGTAAGTCATTAATAGAAGATTTTCCATATTCTGCCTCTTTTTTTTAAGAAGAGGGTCGTGTGTTACTATTATTGGTATGTGAGTGTACATATATACACCTCTGTGTATGTGTGACTGTTTATATGTGTGTTTGCATAAAAAAATGTGTGTGTATATATATATATATCTATATCTTCTTTTCTTCAAAGTACCACAGATTCAATAAGTTCTGGTAGGGCTGGGTGCTCTGAAACAGCATTAAATGTATAATGTAAAACAGCTGGGTGGCTCTTCTACCATATATCCAGGACAGCAGCATGTTTGAGCTTACAAATATTCATTCTGACTTCATCTTCTGGAGGATTTGTTTTTTGAGTTGGGTACATCTAGGGTTAAAACTAAACCCGAGCTACTATGGGTGAGGTTTTCAGTTTCATGGTGAAACTATATTTTTTTGTGAAACTTTAAAATACAGATCAAATGCAGGTGTGTCTGAGCAACCTTTTCCATTTTCTTGGGCTGAGTGATCACCTTTGACAAACCATCGCCTTCCAGTAGCTGAAACAGGCTGAGGTTAGGCAGGCAAAACTGTTACTGGCAAACACCTAAAAGTTCTTGTGATGTTCACTGGGCAGATCAGCTTTAATATTCTCTCTGAGCCCTCGCTGTTAAACTTGACTCGTGGTAGTGTAACAAGGTGAAATTTAGCCTGATGTTTTAAATTTTATGAAGTACTGATACTGGGCCAGTTCTTTGGATGCTTCTTTGATCAGAGATTTTTATTATGGGATTTTATTATTTTATTTATACTTTATTATCTGTTAAATCACTGTGAAGCAAGTTTGAGACAAGGTGAGGTATTTCATTGTGAGGATCCAAATGCAAAAGAGAGGAAGCTAAGTTATTTTAGGAAGTCAGAAACATGTTGATTAAAATATTAACCTTCTAAGGGGAATGCAGGATGGATTATATTTTTTGTGGTTGCTTTTTTCCCTCTAACTACATTAGAGTTCCTGATGCAATTAGTTAACAAGTGCTGATTTGCAGTGTCACTCCGGAGTCACGCTTCTGCCTCAGTAATGTGCCTTCTGGTCTGTGGCTGCTTGCTGTGACTCTTGTCAAAATCTATATTACCTTGCTTTAGACATTGAAAAGAGAGAAAGATCATTCTGTTTGTATTTGTTAAGTCCTAAGCAACCTCATGTGAACTAGGCTTGGGCCCTGTTTTGAGGAGGGGTTGGACTAGAGACATCCTGAGGTGTCCTGTCAGCCTGGACAATTTTAGGATTATAGGAAAATACGTGTGAGCTAACGGGAACTGTTCTGTAGGGCATGAAGGAGGAGCTGCTTAGATTAAATAATCTGGACTCTATAGTCTAAGGCTTTAGTTAGGCTGGAGTTCTGAATCCCTAATTTTCATTGCAAAAGGGATGTTAGTGTTCTCTCTAGGATTGCACCTGCAATTGCACCTTCTCCCTGTCTCCCCTCAGCACCAGACTTCTTATTTTCTACGGCTTTATGAAATTTTGAAGAGCTTTCTCTAAACCTTATGCCTTTGTGCATATGGAAGGGATTTGAAAGGCTTTCCTTTTTGACATGCTAAACCCTGGGGTTTGGCCAAGACTCAAGCGTTTCTCTCAATAAGTTATGCTAAATCAGTTTTCAATGTGTGATATTTTAAGTTACCAGAATGCTGCTGCTCCTCTGTTTTGTATTTCTGGAGGGAAATACAAGCAAACTGTGCCCAGTGAGAAATCTAGCTTCACTCATTTGCTACAGGGAAACTGAGCCTGAGGGGTGTTAAAATATGAGAAGGTCAATGAAAGTCTCCAACCTCAGTCTTTTCATTCCCAGATTTGTGCTTTGCCTGGGTTTATTTGCAGGTTTTGTCTCCCATCTTTGGTTTTACGGACCCAGGTTGCTGTAAAGGTTTGCACACTGTAGCATGCTGCCTGTTGCCTTTCCACAGTATTTCACCCATTACATTATCTATTCCTTTAGGTGCCATGGGTTGAAGAAGAAAGTGTCCCTCCTTCTAGAGATTTCTAAGCAGGACCCAATTCCTGGTTTTATTGAATCGCAGTCTCTTCACACAGAAAATTATTTATCGTTGTATGCATTCAGCAAGCAGCTTTAGATAGAAAACATGCAGGGAGAAGGGCATAGTTAGAAAACCCAACCAAACCACAGGCATTTTATTAAATTTAATTTTTAACTTTTTATTTTTCATGAGAAATTTCTGCCTTTTTTTTCCCTCTGGACAAAATAAAGCAAAACCAAAATCTATTTCAGTTCAATATAAACTGGTTGTGTTCACCTTAAAATTTTTTCAGATTCATCCTCCTAAAATTTTAGACAGCACTGAAGGGAAACACGGCTCCAGATTTTAGTATCAAATCTCCTTACAGTTTTAAGGAAGGTAGTAATCCTTATACAAAGACATCCACTTATCACACAACAAAAGCAAATTCTGTGTGCTTATTTGAGCCAAATTATTTTGCTATAATTGACCTGATCTAGATTACGATGGGTGTTTCTGAAGAATGTTTATCACAGATCCTTTAATATTTGCCACTGCTGGCACTGCACCATCCCATTGGGCCCTGCCTCTCTCAGATTCTGTAAGCTGGTGCTGTCTAGGCATTTATATCTGACCTCAACATCACGTGGGTTTCCTTTCTTTGTCAAATAAAAGGAGGTTTCTTGCTGCTTCTCAGGGAATATAGCACTGAGCTATATTACTGCACTCACTGATAACGACAAGTTGGTAATTTACTGGGAGCAACATGCCTGTAATATATAAAAAAAATATATAAACTATAAACCCCCCTAGATTGCTGTGTCAAGAAATTCAGAGATTTAAGTGCCTATCTGAATATATATGTATCTACAGACCTAATGGATGCCAGGCTATAAATGCAGAGGAGAGGGAATGATTATAGCAGTAGATTTGTGTAGTTATCAATCTAGAAAAATCAAACAGCCAAAGCATTTTTTAAAGAACAGTCAGGATATCATTAACAGGAGAGTAAGTTTTCAGACAAGATAAATGGAAGATAAGCTGTGATATTTACCAGCTAAAAGGAGGATGCTTCTGTTCAAAGCTTCAGCCGCCTCCAAAGCTGCTTGGGCAGGTTTAAGCCTTTTAAAAGAATCTCTGTCTGTCTGTCAGAGGGGCCTTCCCAGGTCCCTCTGGATAGAGTCCATCCTCTAATTCACATAGCAAACCTCACTGCTGGGTTTATCACCACCAGCATCTGGAGGATGGAGGCTGCTCTCCTTCCCTCCCTTGAGTTTCTTACTACCCTGACTCAACTGGATCTGTTTTGATTACTACTACTTGTAATGTTGAGGAACACAAGCAGAGGTGTCTATTTCAAGAGAATTAAAAAAAAAAACCCCACAAATCCCTTCTTTTTGATGTTTTTGTTGGTGAGTGTTTTTAGCAGAATGATTTCACAAGCTGAAATTGCAAGGGTAAAAGCTAGCAGCAGAAGTTGAAAGCAAAATCAAGATCCTGCGTGAAATCAGAAAACTCTCCTGGATGAATTGTAAAAGGAAATTTTGAAAAGAATCTATTTCTAAATGTCAGTTTTGTGAAAGGTATAGGGCAAGATGAAAAGAAGATTGCCTTGAGGAGACTGGACACTTGACTTTCAAAATTTATAATCCATCACCTTTTAATAAGAAGGTAACTGCCTTACACATATGTTTTTGTATTGACTAACAAAAGCCAAAGTTTTAATGTGTTTAAGATTGAAGCAGAAAAAGGCCATTATGTGCTAAGCCATGAGAAAAATGAGTTGAAGAAACTCCCCCTGGCAGTCAATGACTTTTCCATCACAAGAAACTCCATCAATAACAAATTACAAGTTTTCTATCCCTGTGCCAAAAAAGCATGAACATTAATAGGGATGTGTACGATAATATGGATATCAGGCAGTCTTGTGAGCTAGCCAGAAAGCTTCTGGCATTTCTAATTTTGTCTTTCATAGTGATGGGACATACAGCCGCTTTATCTGCATTTGTTTCCTCCAAAGCTGCTTATCACAAGTTCTGGTAGAGGTACAACCCATTCACTGTAATGTGAAAGGCTTTGGAAATTCTTCTCAAGACTAGCAGAAATTCCTAACAGAAATGTTATCCTTGTGAGTTCTTGAAAATTATTTGCTCTGTGTATGTGCATAACTCTATCTCATGCATGTGAAAATAGCGCTGTGATTCATATGTAAGTCTGAGGACCTGAGTGAGGTTCAAACAGTAGAAGTGAGCTTTATGGTTCCTATTCAGTGTTGGAAACCTGGTCATGGCCGTGCCCTCAGACACCCATCCTGTGTGTTTCCCCAGATAACTTTAGAAGATGTTACAGAGTAAAACCTGTATTTTTTAAGAGATGTCATTAATGAATCACTGGAATATATTCAAGTCCATAGCTCAGCTAGACCTTTTTGTTTAATATTAAAGAAAGTTATGGTCAAGCTTCCCAGCCTGAATTTAAATATGAGGATAGCACAGAAAGGGCTGAGGATGCAGGTTCCCTTGAGCTGGCTGGGCAGGATTCACCCAGAGTCATTGCTGTCATCCCCAATGTGGCCTCTCTCTGACTTCTGTCTTTTCACAGTACCAGCTTCCTGATTTTTTTTTTGGCTTTTTTTTTGGCTCTTTTTTTTCTGGCAGGCATGTTGAATTTTAAATAAGTCATGTGGCTATTCCTCTGATTTACCATGGACGGAATATTTGCTGCCTGACTATTGACATGTTCTTAAAACAGAGTAGACATAATTACAATATGCTATCTAGTGTGCCCCGGTGAGGCACTTCCTTATTCCCAGTAGAGAAAAACTCGTTGTAGTTGAGTGCATTTCATGCCATTGAGTCTCTTTCTTGGCACTTGCAGGTTAGAGAGAGAAAAGAGGAAATTACTGGAAAGACTCCTGCTACAGCCTTTCTTCCTTTCCTTCCTCAGATTGTCCGAAAACAGTTGATGAGGTAAAAAGATGCACAGATTATGTTCTATTTGTCTGTAGGTTCTTCCCTATTAGATTGCAGAAAGGTAACATGTGGTATATATGTACCCATGTTCATAACTCTGCATGGTGCTTTAAAAGAAAAAAAAAGGAAAGGGAAAATGGCATGATGAAGGATGGGCTTTAACGCACAGACTTTTTTACACTTTGTAATAGTAGTATTTTCGATTACTTCAATAAATATAAATATTATATGTATTACTTTTATATTGTTATGATACTAAGAAACCAAGCCAATTGGAAGTGTGCTATGCCAGAAGCAGAGCAAAAAACCTCTGCACAAAGAAATTCAACTCGTTTTCTAGTGTATCCTGCTTGCTTGAAAAACCCAGCTGGGGTTTTCCAGTCTTCTCCTGGGAGGTGCTCCTGCTAGCAGGAGGGATAGCTTCTGGCAGAGGAGAGGATGGGGCCAGCCTAGACAGCTGCTTTTTGACACCAAAAAGAAGAAAGGAGTTGTTATGCTTGATGTATCAGGAGAGAAAGAGATGGTTTGGGACCTGCAGGGAAGGTGTCTGTAACCTCACCATAGCCAAGTGAAAATTATCATCATAGTTGACTATTATAGTCAAGTCTGATGATGCAAGCTAGAGAAACTGGTTAAAACAAGAGGTAAGGTTTCCTGAAAAAAAAACTACCTGAAGTCAAAACTTCTTTCAGCCACCAGCTATTTTCCTTTACCATGCATCTTAGTCCACCACTACACCTTGGAAAGACTAGATTTCTTTAAATGAAACTGTCTCCAGTTGTGCCAGTGGAGGTTCAGATTGGACATTAGGAAAAATTTCTTCACGGAAAGGGTTGTCAAGCACTGGGACAGATTGCCCAGCGAAGTGATGGAGTCGCCATTCCTGGAGGGCTTTAAAAGCTGCATAGATGTGGTGCTCAGAGACATGGGTTAGTGGTGGACCTGGCAGTGCTGGGTTAACTGTTAGACTCGATGATTTTAAAGGTCTTTTCCAACCTAAATGTTTCAATGACTCTTAGCCCAGCACACATATGGTATAATCTGATCTAAACCAGTATGTGAAGCCTGGACTAAGAGATATATCTCCATCTCCACCAGGAAAAATAAGCAGCATCTGCATCAGGTGGAAATAGATGGCAACTTAAAAAAAAATTTTTAAAAAAAGCTACAAAGGCCTAGAAACACATTTGAGAAGCACTAGTGTGCTTGATATTGCACAGCAGTATGTACTGGCCACATCAGCACTGCATGTACAGCCCTTGCTTGTGCTAGCCTAGCTTCCAAGGAGTTTTTCATGGGCCCATAAAGGATATAGGCATCTTGTTAGCTAACAAAATATGCTGCATAATTTAATTAGCTTCCCGGAGAGGGAGAATCCCCACGGATTTAAATTACGAGAAGACTCATGGATTTAAAGAAGTTCTGTAAACACAAAGCATGGTTTTTGGCTGGTGTCCCGATTTCTAGTTGCACGGGATTGTTTTTATCCCTCTTGCCAGCGCTCTGTGCTGCCTCCTTGTGTTCTATAGCGTGAGGAAATGATGTTTTTACCTAGAGGGATTTTTTTGTGTTATTTGTGTTTGTTTTTTCCTTTTTTGATCAGTATTCTTGACTGCTGTTAACAGAAGCCTCCACCATTCTGCCCCACTGCTTTTGATTTCTGTATCCCCGGAGGAGGCTGCTGGCTCCGGCATGTCATCCTGAAAGCCACGTGCTGATTCTTCTCTGCAGGAACCCTTCCGTCAGAATCCCACTCCATCTTTAAACGTCTGGCATCAGATTATGACTAACTGCTTTTTCAGCAGTTAAATGCAAAGTTGCCTGCCCCAGGAGACTCGGAAAAAGCTGAGAGAGCATCTGTTAATTTGTATTGGGCCATATCGCAGCATCTTGATGGCAATCTGTTTCTTAATTATGAAATGCAATATCACATATCCCCACACAAACTCTAGGGACCATGTCGCCCCCAGAGGTGTGTCCATCCCCATCATCCTCTTTTTTTTCATGGTGGTTGTCAGAAGTAACTCTTCAGTCTTGGATTTTGAGTGTTGCTTCTTGTAATCTGGCCTCTGCTTCCAGATAAAGCATCAGATCTACTTTTCTTTTCTTCTCTAATCAGTGGTTAGAAGTTTATTTCTTAGGGCATTTGCTAGTACAGACATATGGCTTCAGTTTCATATCATTTTTATTTGAAATAGTTAAGACCTGAGCAGCTGATTGCATGATCCAGAAAGAAGGCTTATCTATGGAACACTGGGAAACAAAAAGAATATTTTTGTAAAAACTCACATAAGTGTAGCATAGGATACATTTTAGAAATAGTGTCTGTGGGAATGGTAGAAATCCTGGCTCTGTGCAGTTCCCAGATCCTTAAGGGACAGCAGGTTTTCACAATTGGGATGCTGTAAATTAATGTGTATGAACAGTGAGGTGCTGAACAAGCAAAAATATTACTGGAGCCCTTCAGAAATGGATCCTACTGCAGCCAGGGGCTGAGAACCTCCCACCCTTGAAGAACTTCTCCTGGTATAGGTCCTTGTCCTGACCCTTAGAGAGGCAGGGATCAGTCCAGTTAAATGCTGGACAAATCCTTACAACCCTTGAATTTTAACCCTCTGCCGTCTTCACATTCTATCTCATCCTTCTTTCTTATTCTCTGGCTTAACAGAGGAGATAATTGCATTCATTCTGAGCCTGTGCTATGAAAAAGGTGTTCTTCTCCCTGTGACACGCTAAAGGACTGCCTTGCTCTTGCAGGAGAAAGGAGCCAAACACTGCTTTTGCCTCATCTGCGCTCGCATCCTCAGTGCCACCTCACCAAGGCAAGCTCAGCCCTTTAATCTAGGACTAAGTGGTAAATTAACGCAGAGGGCCGTGAAGCAAGATCACAAATTAGGCAACTTAAAAGGTGGTGCTTTACATATTTGAAGTTAATTGGACCATCATGGCTAATTCATAGAATGATAAAATGTAGACAGGAAAAGAACTATCCATCGCCACCTTCTATCCTTAGATTAAATAGCAGGAAAGTATACCTTTTGGCATTTTTGTTGGTGTTTTTATTTCTCCTCCTTTCTATCCTAATGGATGTGATCATGAAGCATGGATTTTTTAATTTTTATTTTACACAAAATTGCCTTTCTTGATTCTGCACTATAAAGGCATGAATAAGACAATGGATATCAAGAAGAGGCTTATATTGTTTATGTGGCCTTGTATGAGATGCCAAGGGCATCATTTCTATTGCATCCCAGCCTTGTTCAGCAACAACACCCCCCAAAAAAAAAAAGAAAAAGAAAAAAATGATACCAGAGCTTTTTTCTGCTGTGAACAGTACAGCAATCATATCTGCTGGGAGAAGGCTTCTGTTATTCCTACACTGGCTGCATCAAATTAATGACAGCACTCTTGTAAATGGATATCTATCTTGCACAGCTCTGTTTCCATGACAGTAGCCAACAGCTGGCTGTGCTGCAGTAATAAGGTAGCCTTTCCATATGGAGCACCTTGGTGGCCACAGTTATTCCCAGAGGATTTCTTTCAGATTCCTAATTGTTAGCCTTTCTGTACAGATCCAGAGATATATACTAAAAAATAAAATCAAGTTGATTATTCCTATAAAAGCATCCTGATGTAGGAGAGAACTAGAAAATAATTTTCTCATACCTCTTTAATGCCTCTCTATAGGCTGATTTTTAGACATGATACAGAGCCTTCAATAGTATGAGAATGAGCGGAAAATTGGGAAGAGGAAAGAAAGCAAAATGAAGTTTCTGTGCCTCGGGTAATCATCAGTATTAGATAAGCAGTGCGTGATATAAGATGTCAGTGACTTTCTTTCCTGTCTTATTTTTGATCATTCTATCATGTCCTCAAAAGACTATGTGTTCAGCTATATGATCTGACTGAAATGCAAATTAACAGTGGCCAGTTTTTTCTTTGTCTGCCAAATTAGTGGGCTGGCTGATAGGCCACAAGTCTTACCCTCTGTCACCCCTTGGCTTCCTTCACACTTGCTAATGTTCTTCTCCAAGTTGTCTCTATGAAATAGATGTTGCCTTGTGTTGAGTGGGAATTTACAGACATGGGCACTAGCACGGGAAAGCCAAAAAGACAGAAAATTCCTATAGGTTAAAGTTTTTTGCAAGTCAAGATCGCTTTTTTCCCCTTTCTTTCTTGTCTATAAAGTCAGTCAAGAACAACTCCATACAAGAACAAAAATAAGCTGAAGAAAGGATTTTTCAGCAGCCAGGTTGACCCAACCAAATTCTGTAGGCAGGAATCAAACGCTGATTTTCCAGCCTTAAAGCTAAGGATGAGCAGAAAGATATGAACTGAAGAAAAATCTTACTTGAGAGCATTTAGGTTCAATTTTGGATGTACTTAGGAAAGATGATAACTATCAAAAACCAGCCCCTCCAGCTTTCACCTCATCCAAGATGTCTCGTTTCCTCCTTTTGTTGTTTTTGATATTTATCCTTCCCCTCAGCCCAGCCACTGCTTTTTCAGCTTGAATACTTTGACTTCTTCCAAGTCAAGGCTTGTCTGATCTCCCTTGCTGTAATTCTGTGATTTCCTCAGAAAAAAATAAAAATATTTCTTAACCTCCTTCCTCTATGCCTGGTCCCCCAGCTCAGGCTCCCAGCACCTCTTCCAGCGTCAGCCCACATGCCCGTAGCGTGGATGTATGGTTGGGCTTGTGGACACCACATTTTTCTCCAATCTCCAAAGCAACCAAGGCTTGCAAATCCCTTGGGTACCACAACATGGAGGTAAGGCTGGATCCTGTGTCCTGCTCATAGCTTGACTGGGCTGCACAAGGCTGGAATTAAGGGATTTGGAGCCACACCAGAAAAGTGCTGGGAAGGAGCTTACACTTCATAAAACTTTACCAGGAGACCAAAATTCATATGAAAGATGCTGCTCACTGCTGTGAGCTCCCATGTCTGTAACGTGCATGTTCCTCCTGTGTGTAGCCAGAAGCAAAGCCTCTGCAGCTGAGCCACACCAATCCCCACATTCTCTATTTCCGTGGTTCAGTTCTGGGAGGCAAACGTCGCATCTGGGCTAGCTTTTTGCTTTTGACTTTCAAACCAAACCAGGGTTGCTGACACTTCCCATGTTTCTTGTCTGAGTGCTTTCTCCAGTGGCTGCGGACCCTGCTCATCAGCTCGTGCAACTTGACTGTTATTAAAACAAAAAGGGGCTGCACTGATTTACACATGCTAAGGAGTATTATTTAAGTGATGAAAATATCAAAAGTGGATGACTATTTTTCCTTCCATAATTTTCTGTAGTGATACAATACCTCTTTCAGTTTATTCATTTATTTGTTTTATTGCGTTTGAACGTTATTGGCCCTCATTAGCGCTAGACAGATTGAGGAAAAAATGCTGTGAATGCCGAAGCTGAATTTGCTTCCCACTGGTGCCAGGTTTCATACAGCACAGTTAAAGAAAAAATGAGGGGGTGGGGGTGGGGCAGCTCTGTCTTTCAGCATCATCCTGAGATCATGGCGGTTGTCATCCCTTGAGTGACCTCACCCCACACCCACCCTGGAATGTGGGGAAAGCCTTTGGTGTGGCTTTAAGCAGTTGGATATGGAGCGGTTTGTCACTTGTGCTAGGGGGAAATGAAAGGAAATCAGTCTCTGAGGGGCAGCTGTTTGAACCTGTATATATATATATATATTTTCTTAAATAAAGAGCTAGTGTTATGAGAGCAAGTGATGCCATAGGTAAGGAGCTATGGGCTCGTTGCCATGGAAACTGCTCTTTCTACTTGAATAGCAAAATCAATAATTGCCTAAAACCTCCACTGTGTGTCTGGAGTTTGGTCCTGTGTCAGTTTTGTGAGAGGGGATACGATGGATTCTGTAAGAAAACAAAAGCTGTGTGAATGCCCTGTGCAGTTCCCTGCCTACCCAGGGTAACGTATTAATGCCATACCTTAACTGAAAGAGATAGAGGCTTCATCCCACCACACTAATCCTGTAACCTCTTGCCTTTATTTTAGGGAAGCAAAGCTCCTAGGTATGGTAACACAAACACCAGCAGGACCACAAGCACTGACCCTTGCTTGGTCACTTTGCTTAGCAGCAAAATAATCCATGGTATTAATGCTTTAGGAGCTCATTACTGGGCACAAAGCTGATGCCCCTAAGATAAACTTGCTGGGTTTGCTGATTTACAAACTCAGGCTACTGATGTGACGGCTCAGGTTGTGAGTTAGCTTCTTCTTATAAGGAGTTTTCTTTTTCATTATAATTTGGGGGGGGGGAGCCTTAAAGGGATCTATTTCATTTCTGCGTATGTTTTGTGCATTTGCACCAGCATCATGAATAGATAGATGCATTGATTTATATGTAAATATTTGTGTTCAGCAAATTCATGTATTCAGCAAAATGATTTAATAATGACAGGATATGGTTTGTGAACATTCCCTCCCTCAGGTCCTTGCAGTAGTGCTGATCTTTCACACCTGGGAGCCCCAGGGATCTTTTTAATCTCTGCAGTTTACAAAATGTATCAACAACCCACAAATAAACAAGAAAAGTGCTTGGAAAAGAAGTTGATTTCTCTTCCTTCCGATCATAACCAACTTCTTATAATCTGTTAAGGTCAGCTAGGTTTGAAATTTGTTATCTTCAAAGCATTAAGGTCAGCAAAATTGCCTTGGACTGAGCAGCTAATAGTGGTGGTATTCAGTATAGCTTCAAAATATGCTACTCTCTATTTATTTTACACTGTTGAGAGGGATTAATTAGGTCCATGAATAGGCAAAGCTTGTAAATTGAAGTTTAACTTCAAACCGGAAGACCTGAGCTGGTGTAAATCTGTGTCAGGAGAACCTTTAAAAGCCTTGTAAAGTCAGTGATGACTTCACTCTCTTTTTCTGGCAAAACTAGTCCAGGAATATGCTTTTTCCAGACAATGGAATAGTAGCAGAAGCCCTTTTCAGGGATGCTGATTTTTGTTGTAGGTTGGGTTTTTTTAGCTTTTATGATTTATTCATAGGATGATTTCAGAAAGAATTCGAATCTTTCCATTGTTTTGTCCTTCCAATCTCACTCAACGAAGATGTTGTATCCTGCCCCCAGTTTCTTTCCGGTAAGTGCAGGGGTCCTCTGGAGCCTCCTCCAATGTCTGGCTTTATGTTCAAGAGTCTGCATTTATTATTTCCTTTTCTATAACAGTGCTGGCAGATGAAACATCCCTTGTTGCTCTTAGTGATTTAGGCTGTTTTTCAAAGACTGCTTAAGTTCCCAGAAAGTAAATGTTGAGGAATCTGAAATGCGTGGGATCATAATTGATTTTATTTTATTTTTTCTTCTTTTTTTTGAGAATAAAATGATATCACTCCATCTAAGATGTAATTCAGTGTAATGCACACACGAAATAGAAAGACATTTGCAATTAGCGTGTGCCGGGCATGAAAATCATGAGTCATGATAATTGCTGTTATTTTACAGAAGACAGCAACACTGGTCTGGAGGAAGCTGGAGCTCTGTAAGTGCAGATCTCCATCTCCTTCCATTTCCCTATACCTATCAGTACCTAGGACCTCCTGGAGTCAGGAGGTTAGTTATGGACACGGGCTTGTTTCCAGCTTGCTGGGAGCCTTCCTAGGGCATTTTGGATGGGCTGTGATGGAGGCTCACTGGTGTCTCCCCCCACCATCCATCCTCTTCGGGGAGCAATTTTTTTGTGACAGAAAAACAGATCTTCTGATACAAGCAGTGTCAAGCTGACATGAAGCAAGCAATGGTCAGTACCAAAACCATCCCCACTCCCAGATGTATAACTGGTAGTAATTGAGGCTTTGATGGATGAACTCTATTACTCCAGTCTTTCCGAACCTTTGCACCTACTTGAAATTCATAGAAATTCCTGTTATTGAGCCTGTTTACCCTGTAGACAATGAATATGGGCCTTACTTCACACTTCTTGTTTCTCACAAATTGCCAGCTTTTTCCTCTCAGGTTTCCAAAGATTTTTTTCCGATGATTGCAGAATGAATTTGGATTGGTCTGTTTCCCCTGAACTCATGCCTTATGAGAGCCAACAAGCATTTTGGAGGTTACTCAGCATTGCTTTTTGACATGTCTCCAAGCTGGTCTTGGAGAATCAGTCTTTATCTGTTTTGCAGTTTTTGATCCAGTTATTCACCATGAATTTATTAGCTTCAAATCACCTTCCTCCCTGCTTTTCAGGTCCTCTTTCTTTACAGTACATAGTCCTCCACTTCTTATTTTTGCCCACAGACACAATGCTTTATTGAATCTGTGAGCTCCAACTTCTCAATTTTTCTCCCACTTACCAAATTCATGCTCTGAGATTTCAGCTGCTGGCACCACTTTACTTGGCAGAATCTAATGAAGGCTTCCGTATCTGTAGATTTTGTTTAGCTATGGAAAGTTTACTCAGAAACAGCTTTGGAAAAGGAACTGCATTCTTAATGATAAACCTTTCTAGCTTATGATGCATACATTTTTTTAGATGATATTTTACTTATTTAGTGGTCAAAAAAGAATTTCTATGTCTTCACTGGTTGGTAAGGGAATGTAGAGTTGCTCCTCACAGTCTCCTTTTAGTGATGCACAGATGCTTATTGACCTGGCCGGGGGGGCTTGGCGCCATCTCTTCGGGCACAGGGTGACTTCAGGTGCTCATCACACACTTAGCTCATGTGAGATTATGTACAAAAGCTTAATAGAGCCTCTCCAGGCTTTCACAGAGTCAAGACAGTAAAAGAGGATTCTTGAGAGGGCAAGTGAATGTTTTTCAGACCAACCTCTAGCCCTTTTATGTAGCAGCAGAGTTCAAAGACAGCTACACTATTTTGAGAGGAGTATTTAGCAGAGTCTTAGCAATGGACTTACAGACCATATTGGCCTTACCTTGACATTAGAGACCCAAGATAAGGTCATAGGAAAATACACTAAGAGCAACACAGGAGCAGTAGATTGGGCCAGAGGTGTTGCAGAAGCACGGACAGCTTGAATGAGCCTGATCGCACATAACCAAATGGATACTATGTGGTAGGAATGCTTTATTTTAGTAGCACACATGATAAAAGGACAGCCCCACTTCTGGATAAAACACTCTTATTTCTGTATTGGTACATGTGTCCACTCACTGTGCGTTATGTATATTGCATTTATTGTTTATCGACACAATGCAAAGAGTAGCTAAGAATTTGAATCAAGGGCACTAGCTGTGTGCCTTTTGTAAGACTGTGAAAAGTTGTTTTTCTTCTGCTGGGAGAGTTTTTCCTTGGAATTGTGCGTGAACTTCAGCAGAAGTTCATGAAATGGTCCAGAAAAAAGGTCCCCTCCCTTCACGGAGTGTGGCAGCAAGGGAGTCCTGGGTTACCACTAGCTTTGTGAATCTCTTGCTAATCTCCCCTGGCAGATAAGTAACTCTTAATATGTTTACTCACAGTTTAGCTAAGACAGGAGTGATGCCTCTCCATCACTTTCCCGTGTCCTGGGAGTTGGTTGCTGTGGGTGGGAGGTGGGCAGGAGTCAGCTGCAGTACTGAAGAACTGATGTTGAACCATTCTTCTTGGTTCAACTCACTTCTCCCTTCTCACTTCTACCCCTTACGGTCTTCACGTATCTGTCAGCACCGACTCAAGCCAGGTAACGGCTCAAAGGAGAGATCTATTTTAAATTTAATTTTGTTAGAGGCATGCTGTCTCAGTCTAGTTAGTATTAATGACTAGACTTTATTAATGATTTCACAACACATGGCAAGGAAATGTGCTTCAGTGGCATATTTTCTTTTCCATGTGACAGAAGAACACATCATTTCAGGAGCACATCAGTTGCTTTATCTTGGCTCATCAGTGTAAATCTTCCATCTGCCCTGTTAACACTGCATAAAAGAAGCAAGCAAATGAGAATAGTTTATTTATACTGATTCTCCTTGCATACCTCTGGCCCGAAAAGTCTACATCTTATTTCACTAAGACCAAAGTTTTTGGCAATATTCAGAGTGGAAACAGCTGGTTTTGTTGTTTTTTTTCAAGGTGCATCCACTAAGCTCTATGTTCTCTGCTGCTTGGTTCCATAGACATGACACATATGCTTCAAACTTTCAATAACAACCACGTTTACTGCAAACAAGTCAAACATCCACCAGCAACATGTAAATAAGAGCAGTAGCAGCAGATGTCCAAACAAAACCAGCACTGTTCTATCCAAGTTTCAACTTGGCGCCCATCTTAGACAAACTCTTCACAGGGAAAGGTTATTGCAGCTACAAAAGCTGTGTTAAAATAGTGGAATAGATCTGTCCGGCTCAGATCTTTGCCACTTTGGATGCTGCTGCTCTAACTTTGTAGTAATACTTAAGTTTATCATCCTTAAAAGTAGATTTCCAGTACATTAGCTCAACATGTGACCTTTCTCCTCTTCTAATTCATGGATGATCTATGATCTTTGGTGTAGTATATGCAAGGTGGAGCTGTATTGGCTTTTAGTTCAGGTGACTGATTGAGTTTTTTTCAGCAAATTCTGTTCACAGCTGCTCCTAAAGACGTAAGTGGACCTTGATATCCCTCCTGCTAGTATTTCCCTCCTGGTATTTCTCTGAAGCCCTTGGCAAAGTTTTCAATTCATAGTAGGATTTTTTGGTTTTTTTAGATAGAAGTATTGAATGTGTGAGATGTTAAATCACTGAGCCTGATTCCAGCTGTGTTTGGTTTTGGTTTTTGTTTGTGGTTTGTTTTTTTTTAACATGAGTTTAACTCTTTTGATGGTGGCTGTTATTCTTGATTTTGACAGATGTCATTGAAGTAAGGTATAAACATGACAGAAGCTTAAAATCAGATCCAAACTCTTAGTTCTTCTGCTACATATCCTTACAGTTTGTTTTTTTACAGTCTTATAGACGCTCAAAAAGATTTATCATCTACTAGGCTATTTTTAATCAGTTTCAAAATTTTCCTTAGAAAAATATTGCAGAGCACAATTTTACCTTTGCAAGTGCAACTAAACTTCTAGCCTCAGCTAGCAGATACACTCTGCATGAGGCTTGCTGAAGAGACTCTAATTCTTGCTTTAGCTCACTGGCAAAGGAGCTGTCTACAAAAAGATGTAGAAAAGGAACAGAGGCTGCCTCCGACTTTACCACGACTGTAATTCGTGCCTGCTCAAGGTATCACTCTCGACTGTGGAAGCTGCTCTGCTGGCACAGATATGTCCTGTGGAAAACCCAGTCCTGCGATTTATCAAGTTATAAACCCCAGACCCAACTTGGACCTGTTTGCAGCCCATAGAGAAAAGTGTTGTCTTCCCCACTGCACTTAACCTCTAACATTTCTCCGGTATCAGAATAAAAAAGGTCTTGTTGAAAATTCTTCTTCACTGTGAGGAAATCGGCACAGAGATTCGCTGTTTCAGCATGGAGCTATATTTCTTCCTCTCCCCAACTGGTTTATGGCTAAAACATAAGAAAAAATGATGGATACATGCTGTGCAGATTACAGAATACATCAATAAGCTCTCTCTTGCAAAGCATCTCAAAAAAGTTTCCCCTGCAATCATTTTCTATGCATGGACTGCATACATTCACTCACCTCCTTCCTCTACCTATGCTTTGGTTTTTTGTTTGGTTTGGTTTGGTTTTTTTTAAATGGTTGCAGCTGCTGGTTCTGTTGTCTTTGATGTTATTGCTTAAAGCTAGAACAGATGGTGATATGTCTATTAAATACTAAACTATGCCATGCAGGAATCATTATCGCAGCTGAATTTGTTCCTTTTAAGAGTGATTTTATCCTTCAAAATAGATTAAAGAACTCGGAAGAAATACACTGCGCTGCTGGATACCTGTGAGGGGCTGAATGGATGACACTCCACTCTTGGCCAAAAATAAAATGTGGGGGGACAGCCAGTATCCTTCCCTAGAGCAGCAGGGTCCCTGCAGGTTTCGGCATCCTCTGAGGCAGCACAGAGAGGGGAGCTGAGCAGGGCTTCATGCCGGACAACTACCCCTGAGCATGGGGGAAAAGCCCTGCCAACTACTGAGCTGCTGCTTGCTGCTTTTTCCATGGACCAGCTGCTGCTGTCAGGAACCATATTTTCCTCTATTTAACACAGTTTTCCAGCAGTTCCTCTGCGTAGGCTGGAAGGGACCTTAGAGATCATCTAGTCCAACCTCCCTGTCATGGGCAGGGACGCCTCTCAGCTAGATCAGGCTACTCAAGGCTCCATCCGACTTGGCCTTGAACAGCTCCAGGGAGGGGACAGCCACAATGTCTCTGGGCAATTTTTTCCAAAGTCTTGCCACCCTCATGCTGAAGAATTTCTTCCTAAAATCTAATCTAAATCTATTCTCCTTCAATTTAAACCCATGTTCCCTTGTCCTATCAGTGGACACTCTTGTAAAATGTCTCTCCCCAGCCTTCCTGTAGGTTCCCTTCAGGTACTGGAAGGCAGCTATTAGGTCCCTCCTGAAGTCTTCTCTTTTCCAGACTGAACTGTCTCAGCTCTCGCAGCCTGTCCTTATAGCAGAGGTGCTCCAACAGATCCATGTCTCTCTTATGGTGGGAGCACCAGAACTGGATGCAGTATTCGAGGTGGGGTCTCACAAGAGCAGAGCAAAGGGGGAGAATCCCCTCTCTTGACCTGCTGGCCACATTCCTCTTGATCCATCCCAGAATGCGGTTGGCCTTCTGGGCTGCATGAGCGCACTGCCGGCTCATGTTGAGCTTCTCATCTATCAACACCCCCCAAATCCTTCTCTTCAGGGCTACTCTCAACCCACTCTGTGCCTGGTTTTATTTGTGCCTGGGATTAGGCCGGCCCAGGACCTTGCATTTTGACTTGTTGAAGCTCATGCAGTTTGCACTGGCCCATTTCTCAAGCCTGTCAAGGTCCCTCTGGATGGCATCTCTTCCCTCAAGTGAGTCCACAGCACCACACAGCTTGGTGTCGTCGGCAAACTTACTGAGGGTGCACTCAGTGCCGTCTCTTTTCAATTTAGAATTTACAGTGGCTGGGTCAGCACGCCCTGGTTTGGTCTCTCATCGCTGCAGTGCAAATAATTAAAATGGACTGGTTATAAAAAGGCCACAGGAACTTCAGCCCTCTGAGTGCCATGTTATAAACAGGATTCAATAGGCCTGGGTTTGACTCTCTGAAGTACAGTAGTCTCGTGATGGAACAAAATATTCTTTGAAGTCAAATGAAGGCATTTGCTGAAGTACAGGACTGTACTTTTAACCTAATAAATGTTGCCAGAAGGCAACAGTGAGATTCCGAATCCTCTATTCCTTTTCTTCCCTCAATAAAATCCAGTTTGCTCTCAAGTTATTTAAAATGCCTTTCCAGTGCTTATCAAGTGACACCATATAGTGTAATGAACATGGCTGGAGAGCTTCACATTGATGATACGCTGTGGGGAAACATGTATTTTTGGAGTTTTGCTCTCTGATGGGGATGAGATGGGATGTCAGGCAAGGGCAACCCAGCACCTCCTGATTCAAATAGCTCCAAAATAGTTCTTCAAACACAGATTTCACTGAAGTCTCATTTCCATTCTCTTATTCCTGTGATCATCTCTGCTGAAACATCAGCCAAGCTGTGCTGTGTGCCCTGTGTAAACCTGGAAACATTTCCGTTTGGCCTGAAGCCGGAGTATTTTTCTGCATCGTTGTTCCAGGTCCTTGCCAGCAGCACCGAGGCTCTCGCTGATCACTCTTCCTTCCCTCTTGTGCCGATCATTTTCCAGCAACTGCTTTCTGACAGCTTTGTTGAACTTCTCTGAGTGAGTTTGAATATCTTTATACAGGGTCAACCCTGCGTGTTTTGTAGCCATAACAAATGAAATTTTATTTTATAGGGTCACCAACTCAGCTGTATCCCATAGCACTCCTCCACTGGTCCCATCAAAGAATTCCATTGGCCATGATTTCAATCTGCTGGGCAGTAGCATGCTCTCATAGAACAGTGGAAAGGGAATGAAAATGCTCTTAAGGCCCAGCCTCACAAATCAAGAGTGTGTGTGTGTTTTAGAGAAATCTGTAATTCCTAGAGAAGAAAGCGGCACTATTTAGATTGCACAGGTATCACACTAGTCTGTATTTTTTTCTTTACTCATTATTTTAATTGCCCTAGTAATTTGCATGTCAAAGGGACCAGAGCAACCTCCAGCCATGAACTTGGGTAACAGAATAGACTTTGGCACAGAATGCCAGGTCCAAGCATAGCCAAGGGGATATAACACTGACAAACATGTTGGGATTTTTACTTCTCAACTTAGTGCGTGCCTTCACCAAGTCTGCAACCCTATCCTGATTTCTGTTGGGGTCAAACCAATAAAGACTCTGCTCAGTCTGAAAAAACTGTGATTTGAGGTACTATGGATTGACTCTTAGTAAAGTTCCGTTGTGCTGTTTAGATCATAGATTCTGAAGCTGTGATGCAAAAGCAGGTCACCTGGTAGATGCCTTGACTTTCCTGTGGATGAAATTTAGCAAGCGGTACCAAATCCTTCTTTCCCCACTCCTTTATTGCACAGTAAATTGTATTTATCTCCAAAACAAGAGCTCTTGTTTTATTTCCTCCTATTTCTCTTTACTGTCCCTCCCTCAAAGGGAAGGCCAGGCTGACTCCCACATGGTTGCTTTGGCTGGTTGCTCTGGAGAGGGCACGTACTCAAGAAAAGAACCAATCTTCACCCTCAGCACCCTGTTAGCTCCATCCCTCAGACTCTATACGTGCATGTTGGTAAACTATGTTTTCCATTGCTCAAAGATATAAGGTGATCATTTAACAGAGTAGATGTGGTGGTGTATTGATACAACTCTTGGGGAGCAGAAAGATTAAAGAAACAGGAAGCAAAGCTTCTCTGTGACCACTCTACCTTTCTATATCTAACATCATAGATTTCACTGATTTATCAGTCATGTTGAATGAAAGTTTCTCAAATCAGAAATATGAGACAAACTCTTTGTGTTCTAAACAATTCTACTAAGGAGGCAAACTTTACACAAAATTATGCTCAGGCAGTCCAGATCTTGTTATCAAAGCTCTTGAGAATCACTGGCAAATGTCAGAGGAATAAACTGCATTATCTATTGATGAATGACATCTCCACAGATAGTTCAAGCTACACAGACTGTTTAATTCATTTTCTTTGCAACCAGAAGTCCTTCTCTGCAGTGAAATGAACTTCCCTCCACCCTCCCACAAGCTTTTTTTATTAGATTTTAGTTTGGTGTTGAGGGCTAAAAATTCAGTGAGTCACTTGCTCAGAAGAGAAATTCCTGAGACAGTCACCATTTGTTGAGGTCTGTCTGTGTTCCTGGCCTTGTCAAAGAAATGAGATGTCAGCAAAGGCTTCCCAAAGCCAGAAAAACAAGTACCTGCAGCCACAACAGGAACAGCGGCTGTGTCCAAGAAAGATGCTCATGGAGAACCCACCTAGACCACTCTTCCACATGGACCATCGTCGGTAGATGGTACCAGCATAAAAAATAAGAAATTTAAGAATAAATGCATCATGGTAGTTGTGTGTTTAACAAGATGTGCATTCATTACAGAAAGCCAGCCTAGAGAAGGGTTTCTGGGATGCTGTTATGAAAAGGAGGCCAGGGCCAGCATGGATATTGCACTGCTGGCAGTTAAAATGTTTGAGGCAAGGAAGGAGAGAGGCATCTCCGAGGCATCTGAATATTTCTCTTATTTCTTGTCTAATACTGACAAACTATGGCCAGGTCAAAGATCGCTTGAATCAGTCCTTCAAGTCACAGATCTTTGCCCACATGGTCAAGATCCCCAGCACCAGGATCCCAGTTATGTGAAGGAGATGGGGGAAATTCACAACTGTGTCGAAGCGGAGCAGGAGAACAGCAGCTGGAGCAATCACAGCTGCAAAATAGCCCTTCAGTTCAAACTGGGAGAGGTTTGGCTTTTCATCTGTTCTCTTTAATTCAGAAAAAGCAGCTTTATAAACCAAAAGTGTGTCGATATCAACCGCCTGCAAAATCCTGATAGCTGCCCAGTGCATGTGCAGTTGTGACACCAATTTTTCCCCACTAGCATACTTGGTCCCGTTTCTCTGATCTCTAGGAATAAAGGTTTTCCTTCTCTTAACCCTCCCCAGCCCCTGTTTGCTTGGCAGCTCCCAGGGGATGCTGCCAAGACAAACAGGGCACCGGATTATTTTCCAGGCTCTGAAAAATGCTGCACAAGCACCAAATACTGCTGATGTGAATTCACAGAAATGCAAACAGGCCAGTGAGGAGAGCAGGGAAGCAATTTGTCTGAAAAGGAATATGTAAATGGCATTTGGGAGAAGGCAGGCTGTCTGACATTTGGATCTCCTCCTTCACCTTATACTCTTTTCTTCAGGTTCTTCACTTTCTCAAGCACTTTCAGTGCCCCCCTTTGCTTTAGCTGCCTTCTCCATTTGTCTTTTCCAATTTCCTTCATGGTGCTGGCAGAGGAAAAATAATTCCAGGCAAGGAGTGCACCTGTCTGATGTGTTGAAGGAGTAGCTCTAATTAAACGCAGCACTGCAGCACACTGTAAGGTAATTGCTAGAGACAGATCTTCTATATTGTAGATACATTCATGATCTTAAATCTGCAAGTGTCTGTAATGATCAAGGAAGCAAACTTCAATGAGAACTGCTATTTTTCCTCTTTCAGTCAGCAAGGTGATTGACTGGTGTGTCAATCATGCCTACAGCCTCTTAGGAATCAGTCCCAAACCCTCAGAGAGTTTTGGGGTCTCTATGACTGCTATCTGTGCAGTTAGTTTAAAATGTGCAATTACTTCCACATCTCAGTGCTAAACTGGCAGTTAAAAATCACTGCTGTGGGCGAGACGTTACATCCCAGTGTGGGACTGAGACTGGTCCACATGTGTGTTTGTAGTCACTGCTGCGTGTGTGCAGGCTGTGTGGGTTCAGATAGTTTCACCTGTGCTCAGAAATCCCCAAAGCCCTTTGAAATGCCTTTATGTTGCATGCAAATACATTTCAAACTTGAGTTGGGGGGGGTGAAGCTGAGATGAGCTTGGGTTAGGGTTTTCAGCTTGATTTTTAGAAGTTTAAATTCTCAGCTTAGTGAGCTCTTGACCACTTATGCCACTCCTCAGTAGATTCTTTGCCTTTTGAGAACAGAAGAAAATATAAAAGTTTCCTTTTGATGACATTCTGCCTACCTAAATATCAATTATAGGATTTAATAGCTCCTTGTCTTTAACTCTGGTGCATTTTTGCACTTAAACTACTATCGTATTTCATGCCTGGACTGATTCTGCATCAGTGATGGATGGAGCATTGCATTTTTATGTACTGTATCTCAGCCACAGATTGTAAATTCTGCGCAATCCTTTTGGGGCGAAAGGCACTAGGTAACCATAAGTATGAATGTTTTTATGTAATATCTAGCCTCAGTTATTACTGGTTTAGACATTCATCTCACATCACGTAGATGTGTAGAATATAGGCTTAAATGAAACAAAATTAAAAAGAAGCCTGCCTGTTTTAAGAGTTTGCAACACTTAATGCTTTTTTATAGAAGTAGGTAGATTGGTTTTTAAATTCTATATTAAATCCTATTTCCTACCATGGCAAATATGTTTTTGTTTCATGCTACTCATTGTAATTCTATTTCTAAATAAAAGTGGAAAATAATTAACCCCTTTCTCTCTCCCAGCGGGTGGAGAAAGTTAATGAGATTCTCATCCAGAAGTTCTCTCTCCTGGGGATGTGGTACAGCACAGTTTCTAGGTGTCATTGCTGGTACATGGGTTAGTCTCTCTGTCCTTACCCCTTCACAAGGGACAGGGTACTGAGCCTGCTCTTCTCATCCTGTTAGAGATACCCAGCAAGCTGGTAGTCACTCCTTCTTTGTTTGCTCTACTTTCCTCAGCAATTCTTGTTTCAAACTGTTTGCTGAATTTGACAGAAACAAGGGGATAGTTTCTAATTTTTTTTTAGGGAAATATATTATTTCCAGAATTTTATTGCACTTTTGTGAGCCAAATCTTGATTGTTATTTCATCTTGCAGCTCAGCCATAACTAAAGGAACAGGTATCGCATCTCAGGTGGAAAACAGGAGAGAGGGAAATGAGTTCCACAACCTCAGAGTGTGACAGTTGAGAAGAGGAGGAGAGTCAGAAGCATGTGGGGAGGTCACCAAAGAAAAAGCTGCTGTCAGCCCAAAGTGCTGCGAGAGCAGGAGCATCCTGCTGCTGAAACATAACATCAGGGTTTCCCTTGCAAATGGGACTGACGGATCTGGCCTCAATAATTGTTAAAGGCAAATCAATTCCTTTAACACTCCCAGCTTTGCACTGTGTCTCAGCATCCTGTAAATTGAATTTTGATGGAAATTTCATTGGAGATCCAAAGGGATAAAGCTGCATTTATATGCTAATAGTTCAAAAGGAAGACGGGGAACTTTCTCAAATCCACTTAGAATGTCACTCTTTAACTTATTTATATAAACCAGGTTTGCCTGTTATTAGAAAACTAGGAATAATGTTCTTTATAGCTGTTTCTAGCTTCAATTTTGCCATAAGCGACACGAAACCATTTTATCACTTATACTCAGTCCACTATAGTGACATTTGAAGATCATAAAATCACTTGTTTCATTCTTATCTAACAGCTTAAGGAATGTTGCTATGCGCTTTCTTCTGCCTGAAAACACTTATTTTGCTATTATTACTATTGGTGCTTCTTTTTTTAATGGCAAAGATTAGAATCTAAAATGCCTGCCTGCTTTCTCTTCAGAGCTAAAGGTAACAAAGGGATGGAATCAAGCAGGGCTGCTTTTCGGAAGCAGTGTGTTCTTATACCAGGGTTGTGTGGTCTGTTTGTTTTTTTTTTCTCCCAGCAGATTTTGTGTGTCTGGCACATTGACCATCCAGCAAACAGCCAGACAATGCTGCACAGGGTATCTAAAATCTGAATTAATACTGAGACAGTGACTGGCTGGGCAAGTACCCAGTGCTGTCTGATTAGCATGTGGGAGGCCTTCCAAGATGTTAAGACGAAAAAGCAATGAGAGGGGGACTGGAGGAGCTGGGGATGCAGTGGAGTCAAGGAGCTTCTGACTTTTAGATGTTGACCCCATGTGAGCTGAAGCTGAGGGCACAGGGCAGACCAACAGCCCATTGCAGGTACTTTTATTCTTGCCAGGAGGAGACTTGAAATGGGATCTGCAACCCAGGGGAGCAGCCCGTGGCACCCCTCTTGCTGTGCATGGTGTCCCTGAATACTTCTCAGACCCTCTCTTTGAGTAGGAGAGCTGAAGGAGGCTGTGCAAGGCTTTGTGCGGGGTCTACAAGCTCAGTGAAAACCTGCAAGGATCCCGCAGCACCAGGTATTGTGGCAACCAGATAGTTGGCCAAAAAGCAGCTTTACTGGGAGAGGACAGTTGTTAATCCTTTATTTTTTTTTAATTTTTGTTTGGCCCTGTTGGATGGTAACACAGTGCTACACGGCAGAAAGAGCACGAGAAATGGTTTTAAGCAGCAGTAGCTGACAGTTATCAAGGGAACAACTGTGGCTGAGAGCATCACCAGCTGTGCCAGCACCATGTGCCAGCTACTTCTGGGCACAGCAAGACTGCTGGGGTACATTTATTGGTCATTTATGGAGTCTGGCAACATAGCTATCTCTTCTTTCCATTAGGTTTTGAAGTGGGAAAAAAGGTGGGTTTTTGGAGGACAGAGATGGGCTGGCATGTTTCAGAGCCTCACCTGCGAGTGCTTGGAGTCAGGCTGTGCCACCGGCTGGGAAAATCCACTTCAAGGGACCAGAATTAAGCAAGAGCGAAGATGAAATTTTTTTTTCCATGCAAAACCACACTGTTGTATCAAGTGATGCTACCTTGAGATGGCTTTGCTCTTGAAAGAGGGAGGAGATGTTGAAACCAACAAGCAGAGCCCATAGCAGTCCAGAGATGCTCTCTGGACCAGAGATTTGTGCAGTGCCATGCACTACCATCAAATCCTATTTAAAAGCAGAGCAGTCTTGGCTTTAGGTGTCACTTCTCCTCTCTGAATATATTTCTACTAGTATTTCAAGGCCTGCTTTTCAAAAACTGTGGGTTTGTAGCTTTGGGAAAACTACAAACATATTTTAAATGGAATTAGTGTGGCAAGGTGGGACTATGCAACCTGTCCACGTAATTCAGTGTAATGTACAGAATTGTGTATTTACACGTTTCTTCCCTTGGTGCTAAACTTGTGCTCCCTCAAAAGACTCACTTATCTCAATTTATATGCCTTTCTAGTTGCCTGCGATATTTGACCGCCTCAGATTTTAACTGCTTTTCTCTGAGTTTGTGAAACGGCACACCCACAGTCACAAGTCAGTAGTTGTTATTATTACTCTCACTGATGACAAATGAAAATTTGTGCTTTCTTCCTATTAAAAAGGCGTTGTTGTCTCTTAAAAGTAGTTTGTGCTGCAGTGGATGTTAAGAGGCCATTATGTGTTTTATTTTTGAGAGGTGCCAGCAGCCTTAGCTGAATAAAGAGTAGGGCTACAGTAAAAAATTGACACTCATCACCTGCCTCTGCCAAAGGTGACATAGTGAAAGTGAGTACATAATTATAGCTTTATCTGAAACAATTGTGGTAGCACAACATGCATAGGGACGTACACGTTAAAGGGCAAAAAAATTAAAAATTAGGTGTGGCATGGGGGGGTGAGTCACTGATGAGCACTTTGAAACTGGGTCAATTTTGTATCTCTGAGGTTTAAAAAATCTCCCATCCTGGTGGGCTCTTGGAGACTCAGATCTTTCCATATCAGGGAAGGCTCTGCCTAGTAGTTTTCTTGTAGCATCCACAATCCTGGCTTTCCTCACTCGTGCATATTTTTGAGATGTGTCTGATGCGGTCCTTGAACTGGGAGGGAATAATATCCCTCCACCTGCAGCTTTATTGTGAACTAGAGCTAAATGCAACAGATGTGTCATTAGATTTTAAGAATAGTGTCTGCTTCTTGCCCATTTCCTTATGTAAGTCATTCACACAGCAAAGATACATTGAACATTGCGTTGTGAGGATAAAGAGTGGTGCCCATAGAGAACTGACTGCCTTTATTAATAACATTGTCAGGAGATGCTACCATGAGTTATCTGATCTCAGTCTTCCCATGGGTGCTTGTATTAAGAAAATAGAAAGAGCAAAACATTCCCAGCACTGCAGTTCCTACAGTGAAGGATTCCGCCCTTTTGGATGCTGCAGACAGATAAATTCTTATTTACACAGACAGAGATTATGGAAATGGCAGAATTCTATTTTTGGTGTGGTCTTTAACAAAGTAGCCCCAAACTGTATGAAAATACACACAGAAGCCATCCTTTAACCAGCAACAGAAAGAACTACCTGCAGGCACCCCTGAGTTTCTAGAGATTACTTGCAGCCAGATTCTAATTTACAGAGACCTTCCTCTGATCTGAACCAAAACCTTGAGGACAGCATTACTGTAAATGAACCAGTTACATCTTAAAGGTAAAAGATTTTATCTGGAAACCTCGTTCTCACTGAACTGTGCTTTTTTTTAATGCTTTACCCGGATCTGAAGCAGCGGACAGCTGCTGTGCTCTTTTGGGGTAACAAGCTGTAGCTGTTGGGTTGTCACATCTCCCCAATTCAGAGAATACACCAAACTGCCCGTATTTCCCCAGTGCCTCACCCTTACCCCTTCCCCACCACTGGTAAAGAACCGCAGGCTTAATGCCCAAGCAAAAATGGCTCTACCTCTGGCTGCTAAAGCACCATACACCAGGCATATGTCCTGTCTGCTGCTTCTTTCAGGGACTGTTTTTCTTTATTCTTTGGAAGCACAGATGTGATTTTGTGGCCAGTCACAGAGCAAAGGATTCTCTCGGTGCCTGGCAGCTCCAGGCACATCATGTGCATGAACACAAGAAGTACAGGTTTGTTTCTGTAGCACTGGTCAACAATTTCCCTTCAGATTTATGTAAAAATGAGCAACTTATTTTTATGTTCTGTTTTGTTTGGTCTTGTTAACCTTTTTTAGATTTTTCATCAAAACAGGAGGTTTCGTATGCCACTTTCCATTTCTGTTATTAAATGAGAAATAAAAGAAATGCAAATAGGTTTGGGGTTTGTTTCCTTTCCTTCACTTTTCCATATTTTTGTCATTGAAGTTTTCTTAACTTTGGAGCTGGCAGAAAGAATTATAGGACAGTCTAGCTCTGTGTTCTGTCTGAGGTCTTGACCTGAGAGGAAGGGTTGAAAATCATCATAAAGAATGAAAGACAGGGGCAGAGAAAACAAAATAAATAAAAACCTCCCTGGGTATCTTTTTGCTATATTTTCTCACACAGAGAATGCTGACATTTTTCTCTGGTAGCTAGATCTGCAGTGAAAACCTCATCTGCATTTCCTTAGCAAAGATGTAGATGTGATAAATATTAACTGAATATTGACTTCTTTGGAGTTGTTGAGATTTTACGTGATTGTGAGATGCATGATAATGCCCAAATGAAGCCCCCAAAGCCTTCAATGGGCATCAAGGACTACAATAGTTATGCATGAATCTTATTTTCATTATTATTATTATTATTAATTTTTTTTATTCCTCCTGCCATGGCATTTCATTAGGTTTTTATCTCTCTTGAACCTGCTTTGATATGCCAGCGCAAACTCAACTGCCATTTGTTTGGGGGGTTTTTTTAGGGAGGTTTCCATATATTTCTGTGTTGGACTATTTAACTGAGATTTTTTTATAAAGTTATCTAGGTTGACAGTAATTAATTCAAAAAGAAACTTACTTTATATATGTTAGTGTGACCTGTAATTCCCTGTAAAGCACCATTAAATAGGAATATATTCATATTCCTACCTCCAGTGGAGCAGCTATGGGCAAGTCTGATAATTACTAACCTCAGCTTACAATATAAAACTGCATTTCATCTACAGCCAAATATTCAGTTCTTCTGAATGCAAAATAGAGTATTTTTCCATACCAGAATCTGATTTCTTCACAAAAAGCATGTGTGGCTAAGCCTTATCCAACTCCTTATGTAAGTCTAGCTCTCAATGTATGTTAGTGCTAGTAGTAGCAGTTTAATGTAATTTTCTCTCAATTTATGTTAGTAATAACAGACCAATGTGATTTTGAGTACATTTCAACTCTGCTGTGAAGTAGTATATTTGGCCTGGCAAGTGATTTCCTAAGTAATGAGGCAAACAAATCGCTCTTCAGAGAGAGGAAGGGGTTGTAAAAGACAAGGTCTCTGAAATAGCACAAAAGCGTTTTAAGTTGATAGCAGTAAATAGCAGCGGGATCTGTCATCTCTCAACTCGCTGCAGAGGAGTCTCAAAGCAAGAGCTGTGCTGAAGCTACCATTAAGTTTTATCCCGAGGGTGCAAGAGATGCTGCAGGGGGTTGTGACATCCCAGCCACAGGATTTTGCATTTGACTTTGATGAATATCACGATGTTTCCCTCCTCCCTCTCTCTGAATAGCAGCCTGCCCTACCAGCACGCCAGTTGCTCTCCCAAGTCAGTGTCATTCTGTGAACTTACTGAAATCTCACATCATTCCCTTGTCCTGGTGTTAAACAACAGTGACCCAAGTACTGGTGGGCTGTCAGCTGCATTTTATTCTGCTGGGTTTAGTCTGTGGGTAAAAACTTATGTCATATTCCAGATACCCAGTTGATACCACGCCAGTTTGTTTGTAAGGAGACTGTAGGAGGCAATGGTAAAGGCCTTGCTAAGTTCAAAATACGCAATACCCAGTTGCCTAATCACGGGCCGTGGAAGTCAAACCCTCACAGAAAGAGCATTTGAGCTTTGTGCCATGTGGATACAGCCACACAGTCTCCAGTTTGGCACTGGTTTGGCTGGTTTTCTGGCTGGCACGGAGCTTGGACAGAAGCATAGGCTTGTGTTTTTCTGCACGGTTATTCATGCAGATCTCTTCTTTCCAACATCAGCCCGAAGAGCCCATCCATAAACAAAGCAAACCACGTAAGCAGCATGTTGCTCAACACTGAAGAGATGCGAAACTCTGAACTGGCCTCAGGGAAAAGGCTGAGTCATGTTCATAAGCAGAGTTTAAACAAGGATAACATCTTTTAATATTATTTGCAGCCCCAGGAAGGCTTTCAGTGATTTCTTTCAAGTCTCAGTGTTGATCTTGATCATTTTTAGCTCAGCTGAACTTTAAAGCATATTGAAAGCTCAGGTGCAATTCCTTTGGGGTACAGAAAGAACGGACTCCATATAACAATGGTAAAATGTTCTGTTCAGCAGGTTGGTTGAAATGCAGACCAGAAGTCACCAAAGAATATATAGCCATGGAATAACACACATTCATGGGATAATGACTTTTTCATCTCTGCTGGTAATGCCCTTGTTGATGCAACTCAGTATCCTCTTGGCTTTCTTTAATGCTGCAGCACGTTGTTCACTCATATTGACCTGCCACGGTCACCAAAAAGCTTCAGCTTTCAAGCTGTGGTGCCCAAGCCTTTATTTCCCCATGTCCGGAGCAAGACCATCAAAGCAATCCTGAAGTTCCTTGTGCAGGCAGGGGAAAGGGAGGCAGGGGCATGTGCTGGATGAGCATGGTGAGGAAAGGAGTTATTGCCTTGCTAAAGAAGAATGATTCCAATGCTGCATCACACCTCAAGAGAGGTTTAAAATGTGGCTCCCCAAGGAAGAATGAAAATGAATCTGAAAAGTTTGAAGCAATGAACATAAATAAGGAATGTCTTAAACTTTTAGACACCCACACCATGCCAGGGCTGGTTTAAAAGCAACCGATAAATTTTGAAGAAATGTAGCACGCAGCTGTTAGCTGCTTCGTGTAGCTACTCTGCCAGCATTAACAGAAGTGTATTTTGGCTCCAGATCTTGTTTCTGTGTGGTACTGGGGTACTGATATCTGAAGACGGTCATTACATAAAGATGTAAAATACCTGCATGTGCACTGGGTATGAAGGTAACAGACAAGTAATTTGCTTCTGTTTTCTTTACACAGGAATACAAACACACAGAGAAACAGGTAGGAAAAGTCTAAGACAAAACTGTTGCTTTGATGATATTTTTTGATAGACACTTCAAAACAATAATAATAACAGTATCACAAGCACCACCAAACCCAACAAAACTGTTCCCTGGGAAAAAAATGAAATACATTCGATGGGAAAGCTGCAGCTGGATGGACAGGTTGAGTTGCCTCCAGCTCTCCCACTGCCATATTCTTGATGCACCACTTGGGTTCTCCATACTGGGACAGATTCATCGAAGCGAGCACCTCAGCACTTCCTCATGCTTCAGCACCGGCATAAGGATCACAGTTTTCCCTTTGTCCTATTTCTCCAGTTAGAGAGGACTGATTTACATTTGCAAGCTCTCGTGCAGAATCACTTTAGCTTTGATCTCAGCTTTTTGTCACCTGAATTCATCTCTTCTCCCCAAGCCAAGGGCATGACTATAGTTCACAGCCAGAGCCAGGACATAACACAACTCATTATGTCACACAATGTGCAAAACATGTACCTGGACTGTGTGAGGAGAAGGGTTTTGTTTAGCAGTTGTAGTTGCTAGTAATGCGTGGGTACTGCTGATGTATATTTAATCAGAGCAGTTGAATGCTGGAGAGTGTATTTCAGGTCTGAAAGCTTGAGCTGATTTGCCATTCTGCACTATCTGAGCAAGAAGCCACAAGACTAACACAATTATTTTATGAGCAAGAGCTGGGGATCTGTGTGCTATGGAAGAGCAAGCTTCATGGGCAGTTTCACTGTCTTCTCCCTCACACGTTTAGATAAGGAGTGGTGGAAGGCAAGAAGGTGCCTTTAAATGACATGGCAGATGCTTTTTTCTGGAGGAGGGGTGGGTTTGCCTGAGTTTTGGTGATTTCCCACGGCTTCTAAGGAGAGAGCTGGCTCTCCAGGGCTGTACCTCCTGCTGTGCCTTTGATCTGCCTTCTGCACCTCAGGCGAGAGCAGGACATGGTGGAGAGTCCTGCAGCACAGCTCCGCCTTTAAGTCAGGACCACAGCCTGCACCAGCCCGGGGTGTTTTAGAGGGGCTAAGTTTGAAGCTCTGCTGCAAACGGCAACGTAGAAATAAACACAAGAAATAGCAATATTGAGGTTTTTAATGGCCATTGTGGTGTGCTGCAGCTCTAATGGATGGTTTAGGTTTGCAGTGTGATTAATTTGCTGGCACAGAGGAGGTCTTGTTGTTCTTGGAGGACATAGAATTGGGGTGGAGGGGGATTGGAAAGCAGGCGTTTTAAGCTTAGAAATTTGATTGCAAAACAGCGCCTGAAATATGAACTGCTACATAGAACTGCTTTGAGAGATAAGCATTACCAGTGACGTTGGTTTCTGGCAGACAGGATCATCACGTTATTATGAAAAAGATACTGCTGTGGGCTTTACTTTGTAATTTATATGGACATGAAATTGTTTGATATAATTGTCTTGGCTGTGTCTCATCTTGTAACATGGTAGCGAAGCTCTAAAAATCTTGCTTTGGGTGCACGACTTTGTGGAAGGTGTGGAAATGCCCAGGTTCTCCCTGAAATACTCAGCTATGAGAAATAGATTTAGGAAGATTTTTCTCCAGTTGCCTTAAACCGAGTACTGAATTCACACTCCTGCACTCTGTTCTCCAGAGTCTGGTTCAAGACCTTTGCAGTGGGTGGACAAACTTACATCTTGCTAGAATAAGGCAAGGCAACTTCCATTTATCAGAATGTAGCTAAATTAGCTCATAATAATTAAACTCTTAAGTGGCAGCACTCTTCTAATTTCTTTATTGCTCTTCAGTGTTTGACTTTCCAAGCACCTGGGGGGTTTTTGGCTGGTCATTTCTGCTCTTTCAGATGTTCAGTAATTAGTAAGAGAGACACATAAAGCACTTTCACATCACAGAACAAGGCAAAGTTGACAAGTGCCACTAAAAGACTAAGAAAGGATTCCCACTGTGATAATAGATGTAGGAGCCATTTATCCACTGAAGTTAACCTTTTCTCTGTTTGAAGGTTTTAAGTGGATTTTTTTAATATTTCTTTATTTTTTTTAATGTGATGACTTCCTAAATAGATTAAATGTGGACAGACCTGAACCCACAGTTGTGCTGCTCTCCTGGTCCTGCGGGCACATGCAAAAGGGGTCCAGACAAACTAACCCAAGTTCTGCCCACCCTGAGACCAAATTTTAGCTGAGGCCTGATCAGAGTGAGCTGATTTCACTTTCTGCCCTGCTTAATTCTAGCCGGAGCATGAGGTACAAGATACAGCCACCTGCAGAGGCTTATACCTAGTATTATATGTATATTTTAGGTCTAAAAAGTGACTAATGAAACTAAAGTAAAGATAATCGTACTCCACTTGTATATAAAAACTGTATATATAAAAAGTGTGAAAGGACTTGAAAATATCTTGTAAGTGGACTGTTCTGGTGGTAATTTTCCCATTGTAATCACGGTCCCTTTTCTATGCTACATCTCCAGCAGGCCATGTCAAATTATTGCAGGGGGGCATAATTTATTGCAATATTCAGTAATTAGATAAGTGGTGTATTCATGGGAAGGAAGACATTAAAGCATTCAGCCCTCTGCTCAGCCCAAAAATAGCTCAGATGTTAAAAAAAAAAGAAAGAAAAAGACTTGATTGCAGACACTTACTGATGCTGGGTTCCAGAGCCTTTTTGGGTGATGCACAGTACATTGCTAGACAATAAAAAAAGCCATTTGATGCTTAACAAAAGAAAACAACAGTGGCTCAAATAGGCCAAATACACCCAAGTGGCCACAACCCAGAGCTGGATCAATGACTCATGGGCAATTACAGCTGGCATTAATTTAAATTGGCAAGAAATTTAAACTAGGAATTTCAGTTTTCAGAAGAAAAGCCTTCCCAGGTTTTGTCAGCCTACCCGTGAGTCATAGACACTTCCTTATTGTTCCCCTAAATGAATTTGTAGCTGATGTCCTTTCAAAGTAGTTTAGAGAATACTACTACAGGGGAAAGCACCCCTGTGCTCTTACTGTAACTCAGAAACGCAAGTGTTGGTGAGAGGCAGAGGACAAGTGAATGTTGGAATACATGCCAGGAGGCTGGAAAAGAGTGGTGTATAATCGGACTTGGTACATTAGCGGTTGTCTCGTTTTAGCACAGGAATGGCATGCAAAAAGAGGAGTTAAGTGTGGAGCTCTGACTAGACAGGGCAGATGTGCGTGGTACAGTGCTGACTGGGTTTAGATCTCACCTATGAGTTCGTAGGATTCAAAGGACAGGAGTCCAAAGGGATGGAGCTAATGTTAGACTTCATCCTCTCATCTCTAACCCCCAACTGCAACTTGAATTTTGCTCTAAATCCAGAAATGGCTACTAGCACTGGATCTAAAAATAGAGATTAACTTTGTCTTGGCCTGAGTCATAAACTTTGTCTGGCATCTTTTTTGGGCTCCAGTGAAATCCTAACTCATCAGCTCCTGATTGCATTGAAAGTATTTCCCTGAATTCTGCAATCCAGCAGTGAATTCATAGGACAGGCTGCATAAGGGAATGTTTTCACATTGCTTAAGTCTTTACAAATAAGCTCCTTGAAAAGAGAAAAGAGTGTCTTCACACTCTGCTACGCTAGAAGAATCAGTTATTGAAACACTTCTATTTTGGTTGTTTCATTTTGGACATGATTTAGTGGTCAACCTGGCATTTCTGTGTTAGTGGTTGGCCTTGATGATCTTAAAGATCTTTTTCAATCTAAATGATTTTATGATTCTATTATCTACTATAACCATACAGAAAGATACAGATGATGTTCACAGCAAACTAGAATGCCAGCAGGTTAGTATCTCATGACAAAGAGAGATATCTCAGTTCCTGTGCACCTCCATCCCCCTCAGACTAATCAAATACTTCTCCTCTCAGATATAAACTTCTATTCTTCTGGAGATTTCACAGCATTCTCAGACTTTGATCCATGGTGGCCAAGTACTTGCTGTGTTTCTGTCGAGGAGTTTGGGGAGGTACCTGCCATTCTGCTTCTTTTGGAGCTATTGCAGCAGACTCAGAAGATCATGGTCTTTCTGGAATAGATGAGTTATTCAAAACCAAAGTACTGGCAGCAGAAAACAATCTTAAGGCAATAAATGGGATTACACATATGTCAGGTTCTCTGTGTCCCATTTGTTTACATCTTCTTGGTTCCTGTGGGAAGCTTTTTTGACAGCTACTGTCTCATTTGATACTTCAATTAATATGCAATTTGACATGTAAAGTACTTAACATAGTGTATCTCAGGCCTAGCCTTTGTGTCTGCTCTCCATGCTGGGTCCAAGAGGGTAGTGTATCGACAATAAGAAATACAGACATTCCTGCTTACAGCAGCATTAGGGGAACACATCAAAGTCTCTCTTTAAATATTCATTTGTTTTCTTTGGTTCTAGATATATTCACAAAATTGACCTACCATGACACATTCACCTGTCTTGAAGAAATCTGTTCTTTGTGAATTGAGGCTCAAGCTCACAGGGAAAGACTGCTGCAATATCGTGGAACAGTGTCACTGCTGGTCAGTGGGGAAAGAACCTGGCACTTGCTGCTGATTTTGAAGACATCTTTTTCCAGACAAATTAATAGATGTGGTTTCACACAGCATATAATGCCATGGAGGTTGAACATAGCAGAATCCAAATACGCATGGAGATGTTCAAAGACTGGATCTGAGAGCAGCTGAAGAACTAACTGCCGTTATAATCACTGACGTCTTGTAAAGCCAGAGCTGGAAGGAAACCTGCTGCTCTGTCCTTAGCTCCCCAAGGACTCTTTTTGTCTCTTGTACTCATCAGTAGCTGTGACAGATTACTTTTTTTTCTCTTTGTAGTTGTTTGACCCTGGCTGGCAGCCAGGTACCCACACAGCCACTCTCTCACTCCCCCTTCTCCACTATACCGGGGGAGAAAATATTTCAAAGGGCTTTAGGTTTGAGATATGGACAGGGAGATCACTTTCATTTACTGTCCCGGGCAAAACAGACTCAATTTTTTGGGGAAAGTAATTACATTTATTAAGAGAATAAATCAGAGAGGAGTAGTGAGAAGTAAGGAAAAAAACCCAAACAGATCTTAAAAGCAGAAACACCTTCCCCCCATCCCTCCCTTCTTCCTGCACTCAGCATCAGTCCTGGTTTCTCCACCTCTTCCACCCACGTGGTGCAGGGCGACAGGGAAAGGAGTTTACGGTCAGTTCATCCGACGTTGGTTCCACCACTTCTTCTTCACTCCGGAGGAGGACTTTTCACTCTACCCAGGGTCATTGTGGGATCCCTCTCAGGGGAGACAAACTTCGTGCTTTCTTCTCTGGTGTGAGTTGTCCCATTAAGGGCAATTCATCACAAACTGCCCAACGTGAGACACCTCACGAGGGCAACCCTCCCCTCGTGAGTCTGAGGTGCAGTCCT
>NW_009705171.1:0-17985 GCF_000703405.1 Apaloderma vittatum
TAGTACTGGGTTTTAGCTCAAACCCAGGACATCCCCTCCTCCTCCCAAGTACATTCCGTGGAAGGTGCTTTCTGCAGAAAGCTCCAAATAGCATGGCGGCATATACGTATTATACAGAAATTATTAATCATGATGTGTTTGCTGACTATTATTTGTGCAATTCACTGCTGTAGCACATAAGAAGTTTCTCTAGTCCCCTTAATCACACAAATTCCCTAGGATGTTAGGCATTATGACCACCAGGTCACGACCTGCTGCTCCTCTAACACCTGTAGGTTATGGGCAAGCCACCTTATCCCAATGCAAACTTGCAACATCAGCAGAGGCCTGAAAGACTAAATATTCATTCTCGAATCCACAAATCCACACGGAGAGCTCTACCTTCCCCCAAGCACTGTTCTTCCAGGTCTTGCTGCTGTTATAAATAAACTGCATGCTGGCGATTTCGCTTTCACAAACTGGTGTTCCTCAGGCAGTTTGGCACAGCCTTGGGATGAGCTGTAGAGATTAGCTCTGGGCATGCAGCCCTCAGGGATGCATTGTTGTCAACTTTTTCCATTTTTTTCTGCAAGGGAGAGGAAATTTGACAAGTACATCTAGTCCTGATTACAAAGCTACCATGGGAAATCAAATGAGAGTGGTGGCAGTTGCTGTGTTGTTTCTCCCTTTGTTCCTTGACACTTACAAGCCTAAATTCTTTCTTGTGTCCGTAGACCAAGTATGGGACATACCATACTTGCAAAAACCAGTCTCCTCATCTTCACATGGTAAAACATGAGCAATTCAGTGCAGATTATTAGTTGGGCTAGAGAGCATAACTCTGGCTGAGGGGAATGGCATCTTGTGTATTTGAGCAAAGCCACCTAGACAAAGTTATTTGTATTTAAAGGCAGCAGCAGAAGAAGTCTTCACCTGGCTCTCTACAGTAAACAAACATTATCTTCAGCATGACAGCTTTGCAAATAATCAGTTCAGTGCAAGTTCTTAGTACAGCACTCTGGCCCTGGACAAATGTAGTCATTAGGTGCATAATTAAAGAGTATTGATAGAAGTAAGGAGCTTAGATTTTCTCTGCATATGAGCCTTACCCATCTCTGATGGAAATGCTCCATCTGTCACTCAAAAACACTCTGAAAACTTAGAAAGGGTTCCAAGAAATTTCCTGAGAATGACTGGGAGATTTGAAAGCATATTTAAGAACAACCAGTTCCAGGGGCTTAAGCTATTTATCCCATCAGGTCTGAGGGGTTACTTGGAGGTCCTAAAAACTCCTACCTGGGTAAAAAGAAATTGAGCAGATCTTAGTCTGTTAAGTCTGTCAAATGCATCAAAGATCAAATGGCTAGAACCTGAAGCTAGAAAAATGAGACTTGAAGCCCAGTGTCATTTTTAAGCAATGTTTGCACTTAATCACTGGACCAATTTACCAAAGGTAGATTGGATTCTCTATCACAGGAAAGTGTTGCATTAGAAGGGGAGTGTCTGGTTTGGTTTCACTAATAATTCAGGTGAGAATTGACTCAGGGCAGTCTTGTGGCTTTGACAGTTGCTTTTAGCTTTTCAGTCTATTGCTTCTTTGTTCATGACCTGCAGAAGAGGCAGAGAGCTGTCCTGCCTTCTGCCACTCAGCCCTCCTGCCACGGCCAGCCCAGGTCCCTCCACTGGAAACATCAGCAGATACAGAAAGAGACAGCAGCCACAGCACCCCCTTCTGCCCCTGCAGGCAAGGCAGCCACTTGAGGTCACAACGTACAAGTCTATTCATGCCATATTCCCTTTTATTTCATTTCCTTCCATACACACTGCTCAGCCACTTCTCAACTTGCAACCCTATGGCATTCAGCTCCTCCTACACCTAGTTTTTCTTGAAGTGGGTAATACAGACCTTTGGTCACTCAGCATCCCTTCCTATAGCAACAGTCTCAAGCTCATAGCTTCAATAAAAAAACCTAGGCACTGTAACGAGGTAAACAGGAAAAGTGCCTTTTAATTCCCACACTACTGTTCCTGAAGTAATTCCAGGCAGCTGGAACACTCAGCCATCCTCTCAGCCTCGGTAGGGCAGAAGCCCCTTTTCCAAGGACCGATTTACACACACACATACTCAGCAAACCTGCTGCAGGCAGGAGGCAATGCAGATAATTCAAAGCACATTCAGTCCTCAGAAAGATGCTAAGGTGACTTTAGGGTCCCAAGACACAGGCTCTGCAAGATTTAGCTGGTGTGACAGAGGACACTGCCTTTTCCACCTGCCCGTGTTCCTCGCTTATTCCTATCATCAAAGTAAGAGAGCAGGAGACAGGGAGGGTCAAATTCCAAGTGCCACAGATCATCGACTCGAGAGTTAATCCAAACTGCAATTGATTGTGCAAGCAATTAATAAGACAGAGTGATAACTGCAGCACTGTGGAGAGGCTGAAGGCAGGGCAAGTTATGACCCTGCTGGAAGAAGTCTCCAGCTAGAGAAGGGTACAGACTGTTAATCAGTTAAATCTTCCCAACATGAATCACCTGAGTTTGTGCAGCAGAGTCTTTAATTCAGTATAATTTAATTCTCCAAGGCACAAACTACAGAGATCTACAGCCACTTAAAACTCCTGAATGAGAGCATCCAGGCATGCTATGAATTTTCCTCAGTGTCTTCATACCTTCAGTTCAATTTCTGCCTCTCACACAGACATGGACCGAGAGCCTTATAGCTGCTTTTCAAGCTCAGCCTTGTGCAAACTCCCAAGAAGAGCTCTGACTGCAGAGTGTCTCAACGCTTTGATCAGAAATTTCAGTTTTGGAAAAGCTGGATATGCAGCGACTGCCCTGCTTCACCGATTACATCTTCTACCAGTCCCGCTGTGAGAGGGGCATTTTCCACTAAATACTGTCTCTGTGATTAGGTGTGAAGAGCTTACCAGTCTCACTTGTACTTGATAGTCTTCTCTACAGATTTTTTTACTTGGTGTCAGTATACAGCAGAGTTTCAGCTGACATAAAAACTACAGCTCCTTGCATCTGAGACGTGTATAAATTTTGAATGCATAAGGTCTTAAAAACTGAGTGTCCTAATGAGATATGGAACATAAGCACTTTGTTAGTTCTCCAGATCACTGAAAACTACTGTGAGATTAAGGCAACAAGGTTCAGAAATGTATTTTAATCATTATGAGTAGTTTGTGTAAGAATTGTTATGCTAGATCCATACTGCAGAATAACATACCTAAAACCTACCTGGGTTTTAAGAACAGAATGTGTTTTGTCTTTTATTCAAAGCCAATTAATATGTATATTTTTATAGAAAGCTAAAATTAGGCTTTAAGATCAATGAAATCTTCTATATTTAAAACTATAACTGCTGAAATTATCCTTATCTTGTCCCAGAACGTTGCTGCTTTTCAACTGTAAGCATGGTGCTTCCCTATGCACTCCTTTAGAGAGAGATAGTAAGGAAATGTTTTACTCCGGTAGAATTTCATCAAGCTCATGAATGTTACTATGCTTTTATATTTACTTCAGCGATTTGGGTTGGATATTGGGCTATCTTTTAAGAACATAATTTCTTTCATATATCACCAGCATACCACTCTGAATTTGTAGAAATTACCACAGCTCAAAAGTGGCTGATCTGTACCAGTCAGGAATTTGCACTCATATATGCTAATCAGCTCCTACATTAACGCAATGAGCAATTCTGTCTGTTTTCATTTGATCCTTTATAGGAGAGGAAATGTTGAAAGTGAACCAGGAGTTTCACATTAGAAATGTCAGATGCAATTGGAAGGCAATCAGCAGGCCAGATTAATCAACTATTCCCAAATTCCCTCAGCTGACAACTTTTCTGCAAAAATTTAGTGGTGAACTCGAAAAACAGGGAAAACAACTCGGCTCATAATCCTCACAACAGCTGATGAGCCTAGATGCTCCGACACTTGGTGGCAGCTTTGTTGGCCCATCGGCTTCCACCTCTTCCACAGCAAACCTGCAACACAGCTGTCCAAGCCGCTGCTAGAGAGAGGCTCTGTACCACATCAGCATCTCTGATCTGGCCACGCTTTTGAGACTTTCCTCTCTATAGCTGAGGACACCTACCTTACATTTTCTATAGGGTGGGAGCATGGGTGCAGCAGTTACTAAGTACAAGCCAGAGCAGCACAGGCTCGCCCTTCCTCTCCTTGCATTTATCTAGTCTTGCTGTTAATGAGCCTTCATAGCTCAAGACACAAACATCTTTGGAAACAAAGGTTCTGTCCTGATTCCACTCCAGCTCCCTGCTGACAGACACTGTGAACAAGCTCTTACAACTTGTCTCGCTCTTCTGATTAAAAGCATTATCTTTATGTGAGGCTGGAATTTCAGGCATCAGATTGGGCTCCAGTCGTAGCTAAGTGACATTGTTTGCTAGATAAGTACCCTGAAAGCTTTGCAGAGGGTTTGCTTTTCTGAAACAAACTGTAATGATACCATAAATAAAGAGTGGCACACAGGAGGGTTCAAATTGGATTTCAGACTTAGTCAAGTGATAGAAAGGCAGCACCTTTTAACTAGGCTACGAAAAACCTTTCTGTAAGGAGTCCTCCAGAAATGAAACGAAATAAACACACACAATTAAAACAGAGACAGAAAAGCAAAGGGCCATGCAAGGACAGTCAGTTTTCCCAGGTAAAGCTGAGACAATAAGAGAATATGCAAAGTCCTCAGTCAAAAGAAAACACATTTGAGCACATTGATCCTTTTAAACCACAATCCTCAAGCAAATACCTGTCATCTTACCTCTAAAAATAGAACTGGATCTTTAACCATGTCCGAGGAGTAGATAGCAACCATCGGAAACCTGCAGAGACTTGACTACCAGCATGAAGATTTTCCTCTATACTAGAAACAGCACAATTTTAGCTTTCCAAACATAAATGGGAAATGGCATAACGAAAATCATAGTCTGCTAAGGGGACTATTTTTTCTGGGTGGGATAATAATAGTTTTTTCAGCCTGTGTTGTACACATAATTAGGTCTCTTTTATTCATTAATGAACTTCACTTTTTTGTCTTTACACTAAACTAGACCTCACAAACAAAGGTGATTTAACAAAAAATAATATCCATTAGTAAAATCATCCATTGAAATG
The DNA here is from genome assembly GCF_000703405.1 of Apaloderma vittatum. Lineage (NCBI taxonomy): Eukaryota > Metazoa > Chordata > Aves > Trogoniformes > Trogonidae > Apaloderma > Apaloderma vittatum. The sequence continues at coordinate 5,115 of NW_009705171.1, forward strand.
GATGTGTGGGAGAGGAGAAGCAGACTTGTGGAAGAAAGAGCTCCTCTCCCATATAAATCAATGATTTTACTAATGTAAAGAGAGGTCTACCGTTGTTAAGCCTTGTCAATGAGATCAGAGACAGGGCTCTGCTGTCTGCTCCTTAAAGTATATTATTTTTTGTTAGATCACCTTTGTTCATAACACGCCCATTGAAAATTTAATGTCCTTACATACATCACTGTCAGACTTTATTGCACATTCACGAAGGAAAGTAATTTCATCAAGTGATAGACTATGAAGGATACTAAATATAGATTTATTGGAAATTCCCGTTGAAGGTAAGTGAATCCTTTCTGCCAGCTGGAATACAGAGCTACAGTCAAGCTATTTTCTTCCCTATCATTCTCAGTGTAGAGAAAATGATGACTGCTGAGTTCTAAAATCAGATTATCACTGCAGTGCCTGTAGTCTTTTTTTTCAGTACCCAGTCTTTGTCTTACCTCTGGAAGAAAAGCAGTTTTAGTCTCTAGACTAAACATTTTGCCAGAATCTACTGATTAAAATAAATCATTGGAAAAATAATTCCCTTTGCGATGACGCCCAGTTCCTACATCTTCTGTTCAACATATAGTTCCTAAGCCCAAGCTCAAGTGATGGTAATCAGTAAGGTGATGGAGGGCGTGTGAGGATGACAGTAGGTCTGCGCAATCAGAAGACAGGCAAGAAAACCTCCCCACTAGTGGAGACACCTCAAAATGCAGTCTGAGCATCTGTGGAGAAATTGGATGACTCGTGGACCCATGATGTCACTCCTTGAAAGGAAGACATCCACCAGCTGACCAGAATAAGGCTACCAACAAGCCAATTGGGGTGTCACTAGTTGCTTTCTCCTGATTTTCACTGTAAACCAGAAAGACTGGAGGGTGGCATGTGGAGGCTGCAGGAGGCAGGGACTAGTCGATGCAGACCTGCTGGTGGGAGCCAGCAGTCAGAGAAAGGGTTCTTATCACAGCCTGCTCGCCACATCACTGCTGGTGCCTGATTTTTTTGCCAGAAAGAAATGAGTCTTCTTGGGGGTCAAGGGGCCTGCTACTGCCTGTGCAGTTGTCTCTTTTGCAGATAGCTCAGCACTCGCTGAAGGTTGCTTTGGGCAGCCATGGGGATGGCCTTTAGTAGATTAGAACCAAAAGACAGTAAATTTAGCATTTTTGTTTTAATGTGCCATGGGTGTCCAATAAAATAATTGCCAGCATATTTTAATTCCCAATTTTTCTGCTCCTGCTTTCTCCTTACATCCACCGGTTTGTCGTCTGATGCCATACAGCCTCAATGTTTGCATCCGTGACCTGCAGCTTTACTGTCAACTTCTGCAACAAGACACAGTAGCATGTGCTGCCCTATAACCAGTGACCCATCTGTGACTCCCAGGGCCAGGAGAAGAAAACTTGAATAAAGCAGCTGAGTGTTTCGTAGTGCTCTGACAAAGAGTTAGGTGACCCAAAAGTGAAGCACCAAGTGGATCTTCCTCTCCATCTGAGGACAGAGCTGACCACAGTGCGATCACTGCTGCCCATTTGCTGCTGGGGCTGATCAGCCCTGAGCAGAGCAACTGAGCACATTGGAGACCAGGACTAGGGCTGCTGATGGAGAAAATCTGTCTTGCAAGTGATCAGCAAGCACAAGCCAGAGGAGATTGAGTTTAGATATCTGGAAGCAGATTAGAGGATTGTGCTATTCATTTTGCATTTTTTTTTCCTTTTCTATTATTTCTTGTGGGCTGAATTGTCCCTCTAGTCTGAAAAGAGATGGAAGACTCGGCCATCCAAGTGAAACTTTGCCTGGATGTTTGTGGCTGGAAGTGTTTGTGCAAATCCCTGGGAGGTCATAATTTGACCCTTTCTGCTGCTGGTGAAGAAGTGACATGACTCACCAAAAGCCCAAGACCCCTCCAGTGGAGGACGTGCCCTTGTCTGAACACTCTTGGCCAGCACAGCTCCATCTGCCCCTCACAGGCAGCCCTGGGGCTGGGTCTTGTTAGGGACAACCAAAAGGCCATCCAGCTCATTTCCACTGACAGTAGCCAAGAGCACATGCTTACAGGAGAATATAGAAACAGAAATAAACAGACAGCATTTCTTCCCAGTCTCTAGCGGTGCCCTGAGGAGAGCTTTCTGAGCTGACATTCTCCTGGTCACTCTGCCTGCCCATCTTCATCCCACCAGAGTAGCTCACCAGCAAGTAAAGAAGGATCCTACACTCTTTTGTATGCCCCTATTTCTTCTAACATGCTTTCTGGAGACCCTCATGCAGAGGGAGATGGTAGCTGATTATTCATAGAATAGTTTCACTTGGAAGAAACCTTCAAGATCATCGAGTCCAGCCTTTGTCCCAGCCCTATCAACCAGTTAAATGATGCCCCCCAATGCAACTTCCACTTCTTTCTTAAACACCTCCAGGGACAGTGACTCAACCACCTCCCTGGGCAGCCTGTTCCAATGGCTGAGAGCCCTTTCAGTAAAGAAATTCTTCCTAATACCCAACCTGAACCTCCCTAGCACAATTTAAATCCATTTCCCCTCCTCCTATCATTCTCCACTAAGAAGAACAGACCAAACCCCACCTCTCTACAACCTCCCTTCAGGTAGTTGTAGAGAGCGATTCATGTCCTGTAGAGAAAAAGGAGACAGTGGAGAATCACAAGCGAACAGGCATGCACTGGAAAGGAGTAGGTGACCTGGGATTGAGCTACAGAGGACAAAGATATGTATGACAACTAAGGAAGAACTGTAAATCAAGAAAATAGAGAAAAGCAAATAATGAAGAACAAGAAATGAGGTGTGAGGGAAGAAGGAGGTAAAGAGAAGAAAAATGGTATGGAGGAAAAAGAGCAGAATAAGATAATAAAAACTTTTGACATGCAGAGAAGGATGTTTTGGCCTATTATTTTTGGTTTTATTGATGACATTCTTTATCAGGTCTGCTGTCCAATAACTCTTATTATCTGCTATCATCTAGTTTGAAAAAGCTATAAAGAAGGATTTATTTTGCTTAACTTCTAAGAGCTAAAATAATTAAGTTTTTTATTTCATCCCATTTTCATCAACAGTCAGAAATATTATCTGACTGCATCTACCTCAGATTTTAGCACTTGAGTTAATTGTTTTAATTTGAACTGACTTAGCACATTGGTAAAAGTCTGGGTGTAGTCTCTTTAATATTATTTCCAGATCAGTAAAACTAGTAGTTTATCCTAAAGCTCTGCCTTAGCAATGGATGCCCCAACAACCACATCTAAATAAAGACCTCTGTCACCATTGCCCTTGGCTCCAGGCACCCTTTGATGGGTCAGTGCTATCTGCCCATTTCACTGCATTGATTTTAGCTTTATCTCACACTGTTTTCTTTCCCTCATGATGGCAAATCCATCCCAAAGTCATCACCTTTATTTGGACCTCAGCCATTACAGCCAAAGAACCTCCAAAAGCTCACAAGTCCTAACATGGCTCACTAACTGAGTCTAAATGGTCATCATCATCATGGCTGGGCTTCGTGGATGAAGATATGGGAAGGGCTCTACCCACACTTGCTACAAGCGCGCTGATGGCTAAAAAGGCCGATGCGGGATGGGCAAGTCTGGTTGCAAAAGACACAGCAGAAAGTCTCCTTAGGCAGTATTGGTGAGGCACAGTTCTTTCTGCATTGTCTTTTCTCCTCGAGACTAATTCTACGTGCGTTCTCAAAGGAGGCAGCAGTGTTATGGATGGTGTTTCTCCACATCTCCTGACTGGAGGCCAGAGTGGGCCACTGATGGTGGTCAATACGGCCAAAACTGAGGTATTGTTTCAGAGCGTCCTTGTATCTCCTCTTTGGGGCTCCTCTGTTGTGGCAGCTGGTGGCGGGGTGCCAGCCGGTGGCGAGTTCACCACAGAGCACAACCTTAGGGAGGCGGTGATCCTCCATCCTGGAGACGTGCCCTGCCCAGCGCAGCTGCATCCTCAGCAGCACTGCCTCAATACTGGTGACCCCTGCCCGTTCAAGGACAGTAACATTAGTCACATAATCAGTCCAGTGGAGGTTTAGGATTGTACAGAGGCAGCGCTGATGGAAGCGTTCAAGGAGTCGCAGTAGATGACCCATGATTCAGACCCATATAAAAGAATAGACAGTACAATGTCTCTGTAGACACTAAACCCCATTTCACTGCATTGATTTTAGCTTTATCTCACGCTGTTGTCTTTCCCTGGGGATGGCAAATCCATCCCAAAGCCATCACCTTTATTTGAACCACAGCCATTACAGCCAAAGGATCTCCAAAAGCTCACAAGCCCTAACACGGCTCACTGAGTCTAAATGGTACCACTGCAGCAAAACACCAGTTACAAGAGGTAGGCAAGATGCATTAACCAAGTTAAGGGGGATAAACCCTTCTGTTTAAAAGTCAGTATTAAGAGTGCTCTGCTGTTAATCTGGTTTATCTGTGGACTATACAAAGAAGGGTTTCAGCTCTGTCTGGAGATGTTAAAGCACAGCTGAAAGGAGGGACAGGCTGATAGACCACCACACTGTCCTGCTAATACCAACCTCAGTCTCAAACTGGTTGCAATATCGTCAGAAGAGGTCTCATTGCTAAGTAGTATAGAGCCAACCTTTAGACAAAGCTCTTTTAAGCACGCAAAAACAGGTATATAGAGTTGGAGATGCAGAGGGTTTAGATATCATACAGCTTTCATAGGTAGTATAGGATAAGAATAAATACCAGTTTAGCATATAGTAATATAACAGTCCAACTCTGACAGTGCAGTGTTAGACAGGCTAATTGGAGTTTGGATGCCCATAAAATGCTAGAAAATCCTAGGAGAGATAAGTTAGGGGTTTTAGGCCAGCAAATGAGAAATGGCTTCTGGACAGTAGCCAACAGAAATCATTTTTGCCTTGTTAAGAATTATTTCAAATAGTAAGAACATATCTGATTATTTTAAGATTCTTTTATAGCAGTGTTGAAGTTTAAGGCTGGGCAGCCACAAAACTCTAACAGATGCTCCCTGTGATCCCCTTGACCACTCTCCCAGGGGAGGATAGCAGGGCAACCAGGAATAGAGACTTTGAGGTTAGAAAAAATAACTTGAATCAGTTTAACGAAAATGAAAATTATTCTAACAATAACAATGAAGATGTTGAGCTACACACAGATATTTGCATACAAGTATTTAAATATATATTCAAAGATACAAAAGACAACGTTAAAACAGAACCTGCACCTTCTAGATGGACTCAGCAGCAGATGGGACCACCCAAGTCCAGGGTCCTAATGACAGTCAAAAAAACCCCAACAAACACCCCTCTCTCCCCGCCCAAAAAAAAAAAAAAGGCAACCTTGGAGGGGCCGTACCAGTCCCACCTAGGGAGGCAGGGAAAGACAACCTGTTTCATTGAATAGTGCTCCTCTGCAGCTCATGAACAAGACACAGGAACACCAGCAGTAGAGGAAGAGATGATGAATAGCTGATAACAACCCTCCCAGCCCAGCAAGCACTCAAGACCCCAAGGTTCTTCTTAAGGGTCCTTTTATACTGAGTACATAGGAAAGAATACCGTCATTGGTCCATTTGGGTCACCAGACCCATCCTCTCCTCCCAATAGACACAGCTGATGCTCTCCCCCACTGTGATTTCTACCTGTGCCAGGAGGCCCAGAAAACATCTATCCTCTCAAACCAGGACAAGTAATAAACAAGAAACTTAAGGAACGATCAGGCCACAGCATTCACTTACCCTTGGGCCACAATTTATCCAGAGGTTTCTAAGTGAAGATGCCCAAATAAGACGTAATTGCTGCATTTGTTATAATTTCCACCCTACCAGGAGAATATTAATGTTCTTCAGGATAATCTCCTACAGATTTTAAGTATCTATCCCCCATCCCTTTATATTTATTTTCCTTCTCGTTCAGTATCCGCTGCACCACTCACTGCAGATGCTCCTCTTCACAGCAGCACAGGATGGTGCCATGGTGTGCAGTGCTCATCCCTTACCCCACTCACTGCACATTTAGGTGGTCAGACACCATCCTTTCCATCTGTTATCATGACAGCCTAGTCATTTGGGAAGCCTTCCTTGAGCTCCCACGCTTCCCACACAACTGGGGTCAAATAACAAGTCTTCCAGTTAATGGCATCTGCCATACACCTGGAGACAGCACCATTTCCAACAGCATCCAGTGAAGAGTTAAGTTCCACAGAAAAATAAAGATAAAGCCCTAATGCTCATGGACCAAACAAATTGCATAGTGCATGTGTGGGCCAAGTAGCTGAAAGGCTGTCTAGCCTGCCAGATTTCACATCCACTGGGTAGCTTGGGGGGACATGCAGTAGCCACCAAATCTGACCTACACCCAGTCAGTGTCAGCTCAGATCAGAGAGCTGGCAGGAGCCTGGAAAAGAAAAACGAATGTTGCTGCCATCTGACTCTGTCAGAAGGGGTTGTATTATAGAATTTTTATCTCAGGGAGATGTGATCTGAGAAGAACAGAAGAAGCTTAGAAGCATTTTCAAAGAGGAAGTGACAGACACGTGCAAATGCTTGCAGGGAGAGATTTAGGAAGGGGATATGGGATGGGGACAGGGAGGAAATGGGGTATCTGAGAGGTAGAAGAGATCAGAGGACTCACATAAAGGACAGAGGTGCTGATAAGGATAAAGAGGTTAAAAGTAATGTGAGGGTAAGTAACAAAGCAAGAATAACAGCACAGTAACTTTCATCTTCTGCTTTCCTCTCACAGATGAGCTGAAGAATGGGGTTTTCATGCATGACCTAGGATCTCAGTGCCCTTGAAGCTCAAAAAGTTTCTGTTCTGTTTTTGAGCTGGACTTGGACAGCCATGTGACATTGCCTTTTCCCACACCTTGTATGTGTGCTGGATGTGGTGCGTCCCCATCCTTGCAAGGTCCCTGAGCCCCGTCCTTGCTGGCCCACACACTTAGGTGTGGAAAAGCCTTTCCCATGTGTGCAGGAGCTGAGTTGCACTCTGAAGCCTCCAGCAGCCTGAAATGAGGCAAATGTTAGAGATAAGCAAATGTCACAGCCCCGGGCAGTGGTTAGAGGGGCAGGAGAAGGCTGCGAGAGGGGCTCAGAGACCCTTTGAGATGAATGAGGGCTGGGGGGTCTTATTGCTTGCAGCAGTTGCATGCTCTTCTCACTCAGCTCACTACATCTCATGGAGTCCAGTGAGGCATGCCATGTACCTCCAAAAAACCCTTTCAGTTTAAAGGCCAGATAGTGTTCACCACAAGGGGTGGAACAGGGGGGCTGTGGGACCCATTTCACTACCACTGAACAGAAGAGGACGGAAAACTCTTGGAAATTATACGGATCTCTCATCCAGGCCATAACATGAATCAAGAATATAGATAGCAATTACAGCTCCCTGCATAATCCTAACTCTTACAAATAATGCTTTCTTTGCGGCCAGACAGAAGAAGGGATTGAACTGCAAAGTGAAGAGCTAAGGTTGGTTGATGGAACTTTCCAATTCAGGGAAAGCCACATCTCGAAAATCAGAAATTGGTGAATTAATGTAAATCCACATAAAACCTTAATTCCACTCTGTCTGAATGATGCCTCTGCATTCCCTTACAACTTTACTGCCACTCTGCTTTTGAACTGAATTGATTAAGGGCCAACAGCATCAGTCCTGTAGGCTGTCACTTTACTGTCTGCCCAGCCAGAGCAGCTGCTAAACTAAACTAAAGCCCTCCATCCTTTTTACCACCCTGCAGCATTCTGCAGACAAGGCCACTTGCTACTCCACTTTTCCCCGCTGTACTTACACCGGCAGCCCCTGATCACCTCCGGCTGAACTGCTGGCAGTCCCTTGGCCAGAAAAGCACCGAGACCTTCTATTGACCCATACAAGGGTCTCTATTAACCCCAGGGGTGAGGCAGAGGGCTGTGGCTTTCCTGGATCATTTCAAATGGGTCTGCTCCAAAGTATCTACTCCCTATGCGGTGCACCTGCCTCTGATGCCATGCTACTGCTTCAGATGCTGGGAATGCAGCTGGTGTGCTTGCCCCTGCCAGGTTCAGGGAGACCAGCTCACATTTGCACGTCTATGTGCCTTAGCCCTTTGCTGCCACGCTTAAAGAAATGTGATATTTGCAGGAAAGGAGCTTCTGGGAGGACTCAAGCTTGCTGAGGTATTGGGCAGTGTCAGTGAAGTTTCTTATTGATTAATCTAATTTGAAACCTGCTGTAAAAGAGCATAGTGGAAAGTTTTATTCACACATTAAGCTTTGTGAGTTTGTAATCTGTGTAGAGCCTAATATATGGGGGCAAAGGAGTCAGGAAGGGAAGAAAAAGATAAATTTTAATGAGGTCTGAAATGTGGTTAAATATTTCATATGCAAAAAAAAAAGGCAGTTGTGCCAAAATAACTTCTTCAGCACAGTCTTCTCCTGATGCAGCACATGCGGTTCTGACCACCTGGGGAGGAGGCTGAGGTTTATATTATTTCCAAATTAAATTAGGAAGAAGACTTTAAGTGCAATTTACACTTGTATTGCAGAAAAAAAGGGCTGGAGGCATGTTTCATTTTGATTGCCATATGAACCCAGGTTGAGAATTGCTGCTTTTGTAAAGTGCTCGGTGTGTAACGCACCAGGAGTTGCAGTCCAGGCAGAAGGTGTTGATGTGGTGCCTCAAGGCAAGTAAGGGATTTGGCCATTGAATATCCAACTGTCTCAAACATCATCCATGGTGGAGGATGGTAACAGTGGTATTTTTTACATTAGAAGCATATCACCAGTGTCCTGAGGATATGGAGGAGAATCAGAGCCAAAAACCTCCTTCCTGAGCTTTTGGGATTAAAGATTCCTCTATCCCTATAGAACCTTTAAAAAGTATTTCTATCCCCAGAATCGCCCCTTTCTTTCTTCAGATGCACTGTGTGATGTTTTATGTTGTGACGCACAGCGTTGGGTTCTGTCTGTCAGGTCACGTTAAACTAAAAGAGTGGCCTGCAGCAGAGACTCAGTGTGATTCCCAATAAATTGTTAGCAGAGTGGAAAGCAATAGTTGCCCATAATTTGAATTTCATGCCAGCTCGTCACAGAAATATTATGTGACGTTTTGATGTGCCCAGGAGCTTGCTCAAATAGATGCCTGCATCCTTAGTAAGCCTGTCCGCTGGTCTGTGTTGCCCACACGCTTTGCTGGACACTCGTCGCACAGCACAGCATTGCTCCACCAGCATCAAGAATCATAGACTCATAGAATCATAGGGTGCTTAAATCTAAAGCTTCGTCAGTAGCTTAGAGGGACCAGGTCCTAACTGTAACAGATGTGTGAAAATGGAAAGCTGGAGACCACTGAAATTTTTAACTTGGCAACAGAAAAAGCAAATTTAGATGCTTTTGTCCTGGCTCAAACAAGGCGTACGCGTGCCATCCTTCTGGGCTGCAGCTCTATTTTAAGCTTTCGTCCCGCCCATAAGAGCTTCCTCTGGCCTCTCCATGAAGAAAATACCTCTGCAGGAGATAAATGCAGCATCTCCTCAAGGTCTGCAGGAGCCCTGCCCAGTACCTGCAATATCAAAATTCCAGCATTCATACAGGAAAAGAAATGAAGGCAACACAAAACTATGTCACCTGATGGTAAAAAATGCTGGGGTGCTCTCAGTCATTGCAAGGAGCAGCAGTCTTCACACACAGCGGCCTGTTATCAAGGGTTTTCTTGTGGGTATCATAGTCTAGGAGAGATTTTAAAAGGGATTTGAAGGAAGATATGGAGAGTTTGCACATGAAGTTTGTTCAAGCATGAAAGGTAGCATGGGGAAAGAGAAGGAAGCATTTGCAGCATTACACAGAGGTATTAAAGACTGCTGCCTTGGGCAGGCAAGAAGCAGGAACAACATCTTAATGAGATATAATACATAGGGGTAAGATATGTCATTCATGAAAGTGAGGACAAACAGCAAGTACATTTACTGCGTCACAGAAAAGGGAGAGCTGTGGAGAAGTACAAAATGAGACACATGGAAGAAAATTCTCTCTGCAACAGCATTTGAGACTAATACCTCCAAGGAATAAATAAAGGATAATGCTTGTCCATGTCATGTACTTGGCATGGATGGGAATGAAACTGAGGAGCTTTCATCTGGAAAAATCCCTGAGGAATTCTGTCCTCGCAGCACTTCACTGGATGCTAGAAAACCTCCAGGACACACTGGTTTGTTCTCCAGACCTTTAGAGCAGTGTCTGTTGAAGCTTTTAATTCTAGCATTAGCAAATTCGACAGGTTCTGACAGGAGCATTTGCTACAAAGAAGGTACTAATGACTCATTCCAGCCAATGTTTTTAGCATAAGGGTGTCCACTTCCAGCCTGAACTCCTTCTTTGGCCACCAGTTGATCAGCTATTTGAGGGAGAAAGCAAATCTTCAAAACCCAAGAACCCATGCTCAAAAAATTCATGAGCTTTATATGAACACCACAATAAATTTAATTCACAAGCCAACGTAAATAATGAGGAACTACCTAACCTCCGTCGGCACCTTTCTTGAAGTTTTATTTATGGCATAATCTGGCAGCCTCATGAACAAATCTGAGAGTGGGCTTCCAGACACAAACACAGAGCTGCTGTTGTGGCTGTGATGGTTGCTTCTGCTACTAATTGTTCTTAAAAAATAAGGCATCATATGCATCTAAAGGTGAGAGTGCATGTGAAATAAATAGCAACCTCCGATGTCTCTTGCTGATACAAGGCAGAAAGTGCCAGCTCTTTGCTTGTGATAATAAGCAGAGGGCTAGTGGCATCTCTGCATTTTGCCAGGAAATACAGAAGGTGTTTTTCTCTCGCACTGCCAATGAACAGGTTGAATCTGTTTATAGTGCCTGTAGAAGGCAGGCAGAATCTACTCGAAGTGCCAAGGAACAGGTAAGTGGTGTCTGCTCATCGTGCCACCCAACTGTGAGTCAATTAACATTAGGGTTGATGTTTAAAGTGGTTTAAAATTATGAAATCGGAAGTTAATTATATCTTTAAAAAACAAAAGCCACATTTTTATCCCAAATTGTTTAACAGTTTGGAGATCATCTCTGACTCTCCTCAACTTATTGCAGATAACTGTCTAAACCAAACTCCTTTAGGTTCACCACCTGAAAAGTTTTATTCACAAAATTGCATTGATGCACTCAAGAAATTGAAATTGAACAACACAGCAGTATCTGTGGAAGCAAAATACGGCAGCACTTGCATAGGGTTAAAAGGTGCTGAAGGAGGAAAAGTGAATATAGCCTCATCCCTCTCTACAACACCCTTTTATTCCTAGTTCTGACATATTAAAACCCCAAATGTTAGCATCTTGTGCTTTTCCTCCTTCGTAGTAAAAGGCTGTAGTCCGTAAAGAGAGAACTCCGTACTTCCCTAGCTACATGCCTTCACATTAAGTGGCTTTTTGACAAGCTCACAACCTTGGACAGAACATAGTTTTCCCACTTTCCCTCCTCAAAGAGCAGAAACTGTGCGAGAAAACTTCAGACAAATTTAAAATTAATATTCCACTTTGGAGCCAAAGCTGCAGGTCTATTATTTCATTCTTTTCTAGCTGGACCAGTTCCCTTCACCAGCTCACCAGTCTGTTTTCAGGAGGATGGATACACTTACTCTGCTCTTAAAAGTTCATCCAAACTCATTGCCAAAATGCTGCAGGAGCCCACCCAATTTCTGAGCCCCTAGAATAACCACCCAGGGGAAATATTTATTACAGTGAAAATAAACTCCCATGGACTCTCTTGTTACTATTTCATCAACGTGATTAAAAACTGGAAGCAGTCTTCCAGTTTGAGGGCTGTATAAATCTTTAACCTTTTAATTAAATATCTTGGGTATTAGCAAAACCACAGTAAAAAACCTGACTTGTAATATTAGCTCAGGTCACCATCTTTTCAGATGTACATACAGGTGAAAAAGATAGATTGCTTAAATTTGACAAAACCTAAAAAAAAGTTAATTCAACCTAAATTTTCAGGTTCTAGGACAGCTTCCTGCCTGACCTATTCTCACACCTCTGCCTCAAGCCAAACCATATCTACATTTCATGAGGAAAATCATGTTAAATTGTACAGCTTCAGTCCACCATGAGATAAGCATTCAATATAAGGCTGAACATAACTGATAAAATCAAGCAGAAGTAGCACTAGCACATCCTTTTCAGGAAACATCAGTATGCGCAAGCTATGGTAATCTGAGATTTACAATGTAGATGAGCATTACCTGTATTTGACAAACATGCATTCAAGTCCATCAGCTCAAATGAATTTCAATGCCTTGAGAAGAACAACTCCATTTACTGTCCTTTTAATCTTTGAATATACATGTTCTCATAAAGTGAACTACACCGAGTGTTCTTGAATATGCTGTTTCATCATGATTGTATAGAAATAATTATTGTTACAGAGTTGAAGCATTTCTGAAAGATGTTTTGATGTTTTAAGGTGCCGATTATAAGTACATGTTCCGAACAGTTTCGCTAGAAAACAAGTACTTCAGCCTGCCATCGTTCCCCCTTTGTCCCCTGCTCCTAGCCCCAGTTCCCTAAACACGCACAGACACACTCGAATAAGCAGGAAACAAATCTTATTATGCTAGCAGGAGGTCTAGGGAGTTCTGATTTTTAGAGCTCCAAGACGCTATTTAGGAACTGAAGTAATATGTGAAGAGAATTGCAAGTTGGTGTAGCAGTAAAAACTCCCAGTCATTTAAAGTCCCTTTTAGGAGACAGGCCCATTGAGCAAGGGCAGCATATTGCCCCCCTTTGGAAGGTTTATTTGTTTGATTTACTGTAAGGTATGCTGCACATCTGGGTGGAGTGGAGCGCAACCTTCAGCTCTTCCCCA
>NW_009705171.1:18016-36301 GCF_000703405.1 Apaloderma vittatum
GGAGAGGTTGTTCCCTCGCTAGAGTGGGGCTGCTGGTAGCATTGCCAGGATCACAGAGTATGAGAAAAAGTCCTTGGCCTCCCTGCCCCATCCATACAATATTCTTGCTTTCTGCCTTTTTTTCAGGGGTGAATGGAGAGAATAGGATAGCGGAGGCTGTGTCACGGTTCAAGCTCCGTGGCGGAAATCATCATAGCATGAGTCAAGCTTTCTCACACTCCCAGAATTACATCCCAGCTTGTAGAGATGCAGCCAATAATATGCTTCCACATCTCCCATATACCAGAAAAATAAACTCGAGGAATCCAACGCTAAATAGAAATAAAATACAGGCTTTGTGCACACAGTGAATTACTTATTAAAAAAAACTATACTTTTAGGGTTGCTGCGGTTGCATTCAGCTTGAAACTAAGATAACCTACAAATTTTTACGCATGCTCATTTATATTCTTAACAGCTATTCATTTCAGCCATGTTGATTTCCCATGATGTTTAATACCAGCTGCAACAAATTTTTTGTCTGCGCAGATTTGTGTGTTCTTAATGCAAGCATCCATTTATCTCTGCAAGAAAAAGATTCAGCTTGCAAACAAGAATATACGTGATTAATTATTCAGCAAATGCTCTGTCCCCATCTCCTGTTTAAGAATTTTAAATTGCCCAACCAGAAGCCAGAAACAATGCCATTTAAGACAGCTATTCTGTTACATAAAGGTAACAGAAAAAAAAGGTCAAACTGTCTGAAAACAACATAAAACCTACAGACAGTTAACTCAGACTAGCAAATACATGTAATTAAATAATACATTCACAGAAAAATCCTCTCATTTCAGCAGTGTCATGGCTGCGAAACTCCGGGGATGTTAATGCCATATAATTTATTCCAACAACATGGGCACAACACACTTTTCTTGATGATAGAAGAGGTTTGTCACACAGTCATTTCTCCACCTGTCTCTACCAAAGGTACTGTGTCTTGTGTTTTCACATGCATATCCCCTGACATTGACTGTGGCTCGAAATGCACATGGAGCCACCTGACAAGCCCATCTGAAGCAGAAGACACTTACTTACCCACCACAGAGTTGGGCTGGACAAACATGAGAACCACATCTCTGCTCCCATTCCTGTGAGCTGCCAGCTGGGTGCATTTCCAGGCACTCATCACACTGTTGGCACAGGTTGTTTTAACAGTCTACAGTACATCTGTACTAACATCTGTCCTACAGGATGAACCTACTTTACTACACCCTGCAGAAGATGGATCTTGCTGCCCAAAGGCTGAAACTCAAAAGGATCTTCTTGGTGATGGGCTAGCCCTTAAAGGCACCCCAGACTGAACCAACTGGTCTTCTTTATTATTCCTCCCCTTTCCTTAATCCAATCAGTCTTTCTGGATTGTACCTTGCTAAATAAGTCATTAAAATCCTCCACAGTGAATCTATATTATTGCTGTGTAACTGTATGTAAGTGCCCAGTTACTACCCTTGTGGTAGTAACCACCTCTAACCCTGAAAAACGAAAGAGCGAAATCAAGTGCAAAAGCCTTTTATAGTCACCGGCAAAAGGATGACAGTCTCGAGGTCTCAGAAATTAAATTTTTACATTATTATTTCTGGTTTAGCAATAATTACCTTTTGTTAGAAATATTGTTTGGTTGTCCTCCCAGTGCCTACTTCTCCTATCCTATTAACTTACCAGATAATGATGTTTCCTTTTAGAAGCAGCCCCTGTTCACAAGTTAAGCCCAAATTCTTGTTGATAACTATAAAAATTAAATGTTTCTTGGGAGACCATCCATGCTTTACAGGATCTTTCCCAGAAGGCAATTCATCAACAGCTTGGCTAATTTCTTTGCCACTAATAGAAACATCCATTCCTTCCATTGGTTAGGAAGAAAGCTTAGCAAAAGCCCATTCTTGGAGGATTGGGGGCAGGGGCAAAATGCGCTTACCTCTTGAATAGATGGTATCTAAGACAGAGGTTCTCATAATATCTTCAGAGCCACCACTAAATTTCCTAAGGCACCTTAATCCCTCATCCATCTTATTCCTTTGGAGGAGGAATGGTCACAGAATTTTGTGGGCTTTTTAAATCCTCTTAGCAAGCAACCTTGCCACTCTTTGCAAAATATTGCTGTTAAGGTAGTTTCCCCCTTTCTTCTAAGCGGAGAAAATGACCTCCCTGAGCAGGAGCAAGAGGTGCAGTTATCCAATATCTGAGACCCATCAGCCATGGTAAAACTGATCTAGTCCTCTGGTTCAATTCAGGATGCCAGAGTATCCCTTAGACATTTGAATATTATTTCTGCGGGTCTCAGAATAATTCATTCTTTTGCTTTTCCTCCTCTAAGACACATATAATATATCCTCCTCATAAGGCATTCAAAGCCTCCCGAAAATTACTTCAGAGCCTGCAGGAGGCTTGCTGGGCTGCAGAAACTGGCCTGAGGCCATCCCACCTGGTGCTGTGATTCTGCCTGATTGCACAGCCCAAACCCACATTGTGTTGATGGCTGATGGGAATATGTGTTGGTGTATATGCACAGTAGTTGTAGAGGAAACTCCTATAAACAGCAGAATCTAGGGAAAAAAACCCAAAACTCTAATATGAACCTTGTTTTCCTCACTTTCATTCCACAATACAACATTAAAAACCTCTAAGCTTTTGTGAAAATTTGTGCAAAACTTGCAAAAATGGATCTTATGCTTTATGAGTTTTATTATACCAAATCTTGACTAGCAAGTCTGATGGGGAGGTTTCTTCCAGAGGAGTGTCTACCCTGAGAGAATACAGTCTGGGTTTTCTGCAGCCCATGGTCCTGTGATAACCATATTAGCCTGCAACTTTATTTCAGCAGTGTTTGGGCTGTTTATTTGGGAAAGTAATTTAGTATTTTGAGGACTCAGCCATCGAGACATACTCACTGAGCACTGAACACAGTATGACAAGAAGACACTTAGCACAAGGCACTCTTTTAGTTCCAACATGCTGCTTCAAGAGAGACAATCTACCAGCAAGACGTGCCTAATTATAGAAACTATTTGCACAGTCTCCAAGGTGACACGCGTGTACCTTGATCTGTGGTGTACCAAATGCAAGCGCTCCATGGACCCAGCATATTCATTTTAATTCCTCTCAAATATTCTTAGATTTTTTTATCTGGGCTCCAAAGGTGAGATGAAAACTGTGTGGCTATGTGGTACTGCAACGTCAAGGTACCGAAGTAACGAGGGTCCCCATAGAGAGCTAATCCCCCATTCTCCTGCAGAAGGGACGGTGACTCACGAAGCTGTGAGATGATCTCCACCTATGTATTTCAGCTATGGCTGCATGCAGATGCATAGCATTTACACCTGCATCCCGCAGCTTAGCTGGCCCCCAAGAGCCGCAGGTAGAGGAATCTCCCCATGCTCATAGCACGGTTGTACAGACACAACAGGATGGCTGGCACGGACCCTCGTCACAGCCCAGTCCCCCAGAAGCGTTCAAAGCTTTTGAATTCGTGTCCTACTTGGAGAAATGTATTCAAAGCCACAAATCACATCCTCCCATCTAAATAGCTGAGACATCCAATTACTAATTAACAGCTCTTTTTATACCCAGAGGGTGCAACCTTGCTGCTTCTGTGTATCCGTGGGTCTTCAGAAAAATCACAACGAGTTGTATGGACTAATTGAGATAGTCTGAAGTGTTGCAAGTGGGCTGGCTGTGTGCTGTGGTGAGCAATGCTGTCCCATGGAAAAAAGAAAAAAAAGAGTTGAGCTACTGGGCTACCTTTGGACTGTGCCAGAAATCGTGACTTGTGGCAGAAGTCATGGCTGGATGGTGCAAACTCAAGGTGGCTCAACACCCATTTTTCACACCCAGCAGTGCTACAGTCTCCTTACCCCTGAAAAGCTGTACTCTCCCTCCCTACCTCTACCAAACAGGACTTCAATGGAGCTGGCAATGTGCACGCTGCCAGGAGCCTAATGCGGCACAGGAGTCGTGCTGACAGAAGGCTGGAGCTTGTGAAGCTCCAGCTGAGAGCAATGTGCTGGATAGTCCTGGGTCTGCTGCAAATCAAACCCCCCCATACCTCGGTCTGGGTATCCAGACAGGGATATTTTTAACTTCTATCCCTGTGTCATAGTTCCTGATCAGTACAATGGTGTTAATGCATGTCCAAGTGAATGTTATGAAAATAAGTGCATTAATATTCATGGAGCATTTAGGTGCTGTAGCAATGAATATCACAGAATCGTTTAGGTTGGAAAAGACCTTTAAGGTCGTTGAGTCTAACCATCAAAGGAGAGCCTAGAAGGAAGTTAACAATTGTTTTCCCAGTAAGGTTTGAATAGTGTGTGCAAATAATTCATGGGGCTGCACAGGGAAAAATGAGGGAAATAGGATTACTGAACATTTGCTCATTCTTCCTTTCGCACAAAGGGGACCTAAAAATAGTAGAATAAGTGGGTGAAAATGAAGAAATTTTATCAAACATATGATTCCATCACATGTAAAACTATTTGTGCCCATTCAGACTAAAATCTTCCTTTTGCACAAAGGGGACCTACAAATAGTAGAATAAGTGGGTGAAATGAAGAAATTTTATCAAACATATGATTCCATCACATGTAAAACTATTTGTGCCCATTCAGACTAAAAATACAGCTTTGCAGTACTGCATTCCCCAATAGTATAGAAGTAAGTTTGCTTCAAGTCCAGTTTTTCAGTACAACCACATATCGTTTAATCCCCAAACCAGCAGAAATGAGGAAGAAAACAGTCTTGATTCTAAGAAGACACATCCTCTACTGCTGAAGGATGCTAGCAAAGCAGGGTCCAAAGGCTTTTGATAGAGTAATTCTATAAACAGAAGACATGATTCAACATACATCAAGACTTCTTTGCTTTTCTAATTGGTACAGCATCTATTTGCACAAAATGTTTGGTGCTTTGAAGTACCAAATTTCTGTATTTGCTGATGAAATAATATAATTCTATTGATCTATGCATCCTTAATTAAAGTAATATCATTGAATAATGTCAGATGTACTCAAATATTTTACTATGGAGCACTTAAAATACACTGCAGAAGAAAATCAAAACGAGATATTAGTGCAGGATATACACTTGAAGGAACAGATGTTTGTGGCCTCTTCTGATTCATTAAAATCAGTGGAAGTGTTGGGATTGATTTCAATAGGAGCAGGCATGTACATTCATAGAGGAGGAGGGATGGCTTTATGCAAAAGGAACTCATAGGCCTGTTCTCTATTTCCAGTCCTGACACAGAGTCTCGTTGCAATCCTGATTTAAGTCATTTAATCTGTGATGATATTAATCTTGTGCTTTATAAGCTTACCTGGCTTCCACACAAATCGCTGTAAGCGCTTTTACAAAACTTAACACGTTTCTGGCCTTCAATAATTACACTCAAATCCACAGGCCAAGAAAAAAAACACATCATAAACGATCAAAGTCCAATTGGCACAAGGCAAAAAAGCATGTTACAGGAAGAAATGCCAACTGCAAATGCCTGTCAAGAGATGCACTCAATTCTCCTTCTTTGGGATCTCTCTGCCTCCAAATTTCACTGCCTTCCTCACACAGCACATCCTTTCCTGTGCAATTCACAGTATCACAGAATGGCCTAGGCTGGAAGGGACCTTAGGGATCATCTGGTCCAACCTCCCTGTCATGGGCAGGGAAGCTTCTCAACTAGATCATGATACTCAAAGCTCCGTCCAACTTGGCCTTGAACACCTCCAGGGACGGGGCAGCCACAACATCTCTGGGCAATTTATTCCAAAGTCTTGCCACCCTCGTACTGAAGAATTTCTTCCTAAGGTCCCTATTCCCCTTCAACTGAATTCCATTGCCCCTTGTCCTATCAGTGGACACTCTTGTAAAAAGTCCCTTCCTAGCCTTCCTGTAGGTTCCCTTCAGGTATTGGAAGGCAGCTATTCGATCCCCCAAAGTCTTCTCTTTTTCAGACTGAACAGTTTCAGCTTCCACAGCCTGTCCTCCTAGCAGAGGTGCTCCAGCCCCTGGATCATCCTTGTGGCCTCCTCTGAACACGCTCCAACAAATCCACACCCCTCTTATGGTGAGGACACCAGAACTAGACTCAGTATTCGAGGTGGGGTCTCACAAGAGCAGAGTAAAGGGGGAGAAATCACCTCTCTTGACCTGCTGGCCACGCTTCTCTTGATACATCCCAGGATGCGGTTGGCCTTCTGGGCTGCATGAGTGCACTGCGGGCTCATGATGAGCTTCTCATCTATCAACACCCCTAAATCCTTCTCTTCAGGGCTACTTTCAACCCACTCTGTGTCCAGTTTGTATTTGTGCCTGGGATTAGCCCAGCCCAGGTGCAGGACCTTGCATTTTGACTTGTTGCAGCTCATGCAGTTTGCACTGGCCCATTTCTCAAGCCTATCAAGGTCCCTCTGGATGGCATCTCTTCCCTCAAGTGAGTCCAGCGCAACACACAGCTTGGTGTCGTCGGCAAACTTACTGAGGGTGCACACAGCACTTGCCAGCTCTGTCTGATCTCTTAACCACTATATTTTGTAGAGCAAGGTGAAAGCACAGCCCTAGAAGCATGATAAGAGAAAAAGCACTCTCTGGGTGTGCATGACAGGCTGGAAGGTCCAGGTTTAGAGCAGCTTCATTTCCCAGAAAGTAAGTATTGATATCAATGAGAGCAACATGTAAAACTGAAGTTCTCATTCAACAGGCAAACCCATTGCACTGCCCCAATTTGATTTTTTTTTCCTTTCTTTTTTTTCTTTCTTTTAGTATCACCTTTTCACTGTTCCTCTTGCATCCAAGGTCCTGGCCCTGTAACACTCTAACTCACATGTGGCTCAATCCGCCACTGTTTGAGGTATTTCCTCAAAAGTCAGCACTGAAGAATGATCCCACCTTTTAGTCCTTAGCATCGCAACCCGTGGAGTTGTACGAGCATGACACTTGATCTGTAACACGAAATTACTCCTTCCAAGATGCTCCATTCTCCCATATTCCTATGCTCTCTTACCTTCCAGCTCTGAATTATTTAAATATATCTTTACTAGGAATGTAAACCAGTTTGCTGGTTGCTATCCATTGCACAACTTGGGACTCTTGGATTTTACTGGCAGGTTTGCAGTCACAGGACTCACTATCCTGCATGATTTCAAACATACTTCTCCGCTGAAGTCAATGTGGCTCATGTAATTTCCATCAAAAGAGACGGTTCCTAAACTGTATTTGTTTTTCTGTTTAGAACAGTTTGAACTTAAGTATTTTGTTAGATAGGCAGTAGATATAAAATCTATTGTTTGGTGTGCAGTAAAGTTATAAAGGCCTTATTTTAAACTTCTAATGATGGTGGTTGTGCTAAAGAGATTATTAAATGAAGGCAACAATAAATCTGTCAGAATAAATTGTAGAAACTGTGACCATAGGGTGGTAAAATGGCTGTACACTGACTGTTGTTTTACTATAACAGCTACCATTAAACTGCAGTTTTATCACCACCATTATTGATTTACTTTGCTGAACTCACAGAATACAACCATGTTAAAATCTTAATTCAAAGCGTATTTCTTTTTTTGCTAGCACTGAAAGAAGAAGAATGTTAGGACTCTCCCCTTAGATCAGAGGCAACTGTGTCAGTCATTCTGGACT
Source organism: Apaloderma vittatum (assembly GCF_000703405.1). Classification (NCBI taxonomy): domain Eukaryota; kingdom Metazoa; phylum Chordata; class Aves; order Trogoniformes; family Trogonidae; genus Apaloderma; species Apaloderma vittatum. Next base: position 25,679 of record NW_009705171.1, read on the forward strand.
GCAAAGAGCCTACCAATATAGTATTTCAGCTTTCACCTATAAGTGAAGCACCAGGCAAGAATTACCCACCGACTTGACACAGAAAATGAGAGAAATGTGTATGGGCTGGGAAGGACTTGGCTTGCATGGGTGTCTTTGACAGTAGGCACGGATTGGGCTGTGACTCCAAAAGAGCTCAGTTACCACAGATCACCTGGCTGAGGAACCCAGCCCGGACACCTCCTGGCCAGGCTGACCGGAAACCTGATAACACCAGCCAGAATGATCCCGATCCAGGACACATGGACTTGTCCAAAAGGTGCAATGAGAAACACCCCGTCACTATTCCAGCAAAGCCTTTTAACAGACTTAACACCTTGGGTGAGTTTCTTGGAACTTTTCTAGATTTACCTAGTCAGGTTGTTGAGTTCCCAAGGTCTACAGATGCTTCTGCTGAAATTCTGCGCTTCATGAAAAAGTTTACTTTTGGCTCTGGATTCCTAAGGCCTGTCACATCTAAGCCTTGCATAGCTGTAAGACCAAGCAACTAAATTGAAGCAGAGAAAACAGAAAATTACTTAAATTCTACTTTTATATAAACACTGAGAGAGACAGGAGGAATCTTGCTCTATTCATCCATGCACCCTAAATTTTTCTGTTAATAATGGCAAAGGCAACAGTGTGCTTACACAAACAGAAAAATTAATGAGGAAAAAATCCTAGCAGCAGGGTCATCATATGATAGATCTCTGCTACTGCTGTAAAGGCAAAAAAGGTAGCTAGTTAGGTAGGACAGAAGTCTGTTTTGCCTTTGCCACTTTCTCCATTGCAGTGCCCTTTATATATGCAGGCTGAGTGGAATGCATCATAAAAGGCGACATTTTATAACAGCAGTTTGTAAATTTTACAGAAGCTTACTGCCTGTAAATCACACAGCTTATTCCCTCACTGACTTTATTACTGCAAACCCAACCATGGATAAACTCCATGCCAGTTTACTTGAAATTTATCTTTTTTATTCAGACCGAGCTGAGGTCTTTTAATATTCCTTTTCTTCTAATGGTAAAGCCATCCTGATAATCTTATTTCCTTTACAGACATTTTGAAGGGCTCTAATGTTTCTTGAAAAAGCAGTTGCTGAATTCGGTAGGTCCTATCTTAACACGTACTTCTGCTGTCAAAAGATGTGCTTTTCCCCTTTATTTCAATTATGTGTATTTATTTATAGTCCAGATCCTTCCCAGGCACATAACCCTTTTTAGATCTCAACTATTTCCCTTTTATTTGCCTTGTTCTCCTTTGATTTGCTTCAGAGCCAGACATCACAGACTCTTTTCTACAGGGTCCATGCACAAAACTGCGCTTTTTTGGTAACATCCACGTTTATTTCATAGCAGAGCTGCACAGTTTATTCTCTCACCTGTGCAGAGGATGTTTTCATGGTTACTCTTCACAGGCATTAATGGAAACTGATGGCACAAATTCCTTATGCCTCAGTAAGAGTTTTGTGAATGAGGCGGTTATTGAATGAACTTATTTTTCCAAAGTGCTTCATGGCACAGAAGGCTCCAGGTAATGACTTTCCCTCCATTTTCAGCAGTTCTTATTCTCTGCTTACAGCCGTGTTCATACTTCATTTTCAATAAAAAACAAGCCTAGATTCTGCTTTAAACCCTTTTTCAAGGGTAGAGAAGACCAAACTGTTTGGAAATCAATGCGGGAAGTTATTCCTCCAGAGTGGTTCTTAATGCAATTGTTGGAAAGTTCAGCCTTATTTTCCTTGGCAAAGCCAAGCAGGATTTGTAGTCAGGTTAGACTTAGTTCAAAATGCTCGCATCTGGATCTCAGGAAGGTGTTAGCTGTGCGAAGGTGTTGATTGCTGTGGAAATCTGCCAATGTGGAGCAGGATACGACACGACCTGTCTTCAAATTCAGCTGCTGGCTTTGTGCCTGTTTGGAGTTCACATCGTTTTTAACAAGGATGGGATGAAGTTTCACAGATATACCCTGATCTACATTGACAGCATGGCACCAGAAGCTGGCCAGTGTTCAAAGTCCCTCAAGACTCTAAAGAGCATTTCATAGCCCAGGTCACTTTTAGGATCATGAAATATTTTACTACTTATCTTCAGAACATCTGCAGTGTTGGGGATTATGTTGTTTTACTGCACGGATGAAACAATCTCCCCTTGCAGCTGTTCTAGCTAGCAACATCAGATTAAAAATTAAATTCTGTGGTGCCTGATTGTCTTCTCACTTATTTGCCACAAACTGGGGTATAACTAGACTAAAGTAAACACTGAGCCACCTTTCCTCCGAGAGGACAAGCAGCTTCAGCATGTTGTGCTTTGTAGCTCCATGGCTCAGTAGAAATCAAAGTGCAATATTGCCCAGACAAGAATAATGATTTTCTTAGATGCTTAAGAGATCTGCTACAGCTTTAGAGTATAAGGGTTTAAAGATACCTTAACATGAAGTTTAGATATTTTTAAAGGACTTTTTGGCCCTACAGATAGAGGGAAATTCTTACTTGGATATTACAAAATCCTAGGAGCTGGGTTTTTCATATTCTAATCAATTGGCACATGCAGATGGTTTGCTAGGCTAGTGTGGGAGTGACCTCTCACTCTGCCATCACATCTGTTGACCAATAACCTCAATATCTTGAGAAAATGTCTAGCAAACACAACAGGCTCCATTTATTTAGTCTTCATCCACAAGGAAGAACAGTCTTTAAGAACATACCACGGAGAACTTTGCAGTCATACAGGCAAGTGTTCCTGCTGCAGCCTTAAGCTGCCACAGCAATCATGAAGGTGTTCAGCTAGTATCTATTGCTGATGCTGGAATGGAAATTTCACTTCCCACAAGACTTCCTCAAAGTATCCACAAGCAAAATCCATCTACTTCATCTTTAGTCCTCAGAGGTGCATCAACATATAAGGGCATTTAATTGCTGCATTTAAAATGCTCTGTTCGGAGATTAAATATTGCATAGAAAAATAGATTCAATAAAATGGAGCACAAATCATTACAATTCCAAAACATACATCTCTCTGTTACTTTGCATTGCTGCTCTTCTTACTGCTGCTAATTGTTGGCATGTTTTATTGGAGCTCTTTAAGGGTTTTTTGGTTGTTTTTTAAATATATACATAGAAAGCAAGTTGGAAAACTCCAGTGGAGAGTGCAGGCATTTTTTCAGCTGGCCACAGTGAGGTGAAGGAATATGTTTGGTTTATAAAAGCAGATTTTTGCAGGGTCCCAGTTCCATATGGGAAATAGCAGGAGTTGAATCATTTGGAAAGAAGTTCCTAAACATACTCCAAATTAATTAACTTCTGAGATTATCCATTCCATGTGCCCAGGACATCTCTTTTTTTATGTGAAATTTAATCAGCATTGTGTAATGACATTACATTTTATATTGCAAATTACATATTGTAATTACCTAATTACATATTGTAAATATATGATTACAAGAATTTGCACCAAAAATCATAATTACACTTAATTGCACTAATTGCATCAATCTAAACTAATCAACTACAAAATACAATGAAAAGTCATGCAAACAAAACCTACAGAGAAGAACATTTCAAGAATGAGCTCACATTCCCAGAGTGCCCAGAGACTCAACAATGCTTTATTCCTGAAGAACAATTCATATGTAAAACTGCTTGGGAAATAATTTCTCTGACCTAAAGGTGCTTTTATGCGCTCAAAGAAATCCACTTCTTGCAGTTGGGCAAACACACCTCCACACCTTACAATATTTTGAAAAAGTTGGGATTTTTTTCCTTTCTGCATAAAAATGCAGGAGGCTTCACACTGACTGTAGAGTACCAGTTATTTGTACAAGCACTGCAGGACAGCAAAAAGAGACAAGGGGGAAGCAAACCTCAGATCAGCCTGCAGGTCAAACACTCCCCTGAGATACTAGGAGACCAAAATTTTGTTTTGAGCTATCAGCAGAGCAGCCACTTGGAACAGAGCTGATTATAACAGCGAGTGAGTCTGCAATGATGACTGTGTCTCCTGCCAAGTAACATCCTTGCTGAAGGTCCTACATCTGCTTCCACGGAAGGGTTTGGCTTCAGTGAATTGCCACTTTCCACCAGAAAACCAGATAGATTGGATGTCAGCTTCACTGCGAGCAAGAGGTGCTTCAAATTTCCTAAAGCCTAGGCCTGAATCTCCCTGCAACGGGGCAGGATTTACCTCTGCTCTGCTAAGGGCAATGGTCTGAGGAGCTGATTTAGCTCTAGAGCACAGCATTGGTCATTGGAGGTTCATCTTGCAGCCCTGGTCCTTAAGCACTCTTTCTTGCAAAATGAATACCAGCACCTTTATTAGAGCGGATATTGCCATACATGATTATAATTTATTTTCTTTACTAATTAGTGGCCTTTTTTTCTGTTGGATGCTTGTCATGACTTCAGAAAAGGTTTCAATCACGGAAACATATAGTGCTTGTGATGCACTTCCAGTAATTAAATCTCAGCTTACGTATTTCTATATGTTTCCTTCCTCCTGGGAGCAATTCTGAGGAAATGGATGGAAGTCCTGCTGATCACAAAGGAAGACAGGCAATTATGGAATATTCCTTTCTTTCCTTCCCTTTTATCACTGCTGTATCAGTAATTACAACTGTTGTACTGTAAATACAGCTTTACACACCTCAAATGAAAAGGACTGTTGCAAATAAAGCATACAGTGTGCACAGAAAACTGTCATCATGAAGGAAACAGAGAGATGCAGTATATTTCCCCGTGGATGCACTCTTGTAAGCCACATTAATACTCATAATTTAATGATGGGGTAGGTGAAAGCAGGCTATTCCAAGGCATTTAGAAGTGACACGACTCAACCGGGGTGTAGTAGATGCGCTTTAAAATGTTGCATCCCTTCTTCAGCACTCTGTTTCCTGGGAAAATAACCTCTCTGGTAGTTTTTCTTATTTGCCTAATAGATTTTAAAAAGTAAAGATCTTTTTCTCTGCAAGCATCCAGACATGAAACTGCACACTTTGTCACAAGTGCCCTTTTTGAAATGTCCCCTTCTTCTGAACTAGGACGGTGTTTTGTGGTAGATGTGTTGTGACCCTGGGACTGTCCCAGCTGGCAAGTGTGGGACTGGAAGGTGTTGGAAAACAGCCTCTCCATCTAAAGCAAATTTGTACAGTATTATCCTCATTAATAGTGATATCATCATAGTCTCACACTTAATGAAAACGTGAGGGAATGGCATGATGTTTGCAGTTCAACCTGAATATCCTACCCCCAAAAGAGTTGACTCATCCAAAGCCATTCTAATAAATACTATTCTCAAAACCAGCAATATTTTTTAATGTACTGCTTTCTAAAACGGCATCAATCACACAAAATATTTTCAATATGGCTACAATTTATGTGAATCTTTCTATTCAAGCATGTCAAAGCAGTCCTGCATTTACGTTTATCCATGTAATCCCAGTTCTTGATGTGTATAACATGGTCTTTAAGAACCCAGTTACACAGTGTATTTTCTATTAGATTATTCTCCTTGGAGGCCTTCAGCAGCGCATCATTGCTGACATCTTAGGTCTAGATCTGCAAAAGGACTTAGTCTCACACAACGCAAAACCACAATGTCTTCAGAATCCCTCTGCTGATTCCACAGATGTCTCAGGTTCCCAGGACTTAATTATTCCACGTCTGTCAGTAAATATCCTTAAGGAGTCAAGGCACCCTCTGAGGGATATATGTCCTGATAACGTTAAGCGGCTTTGCATCTTCTTCATTCCCAGATCCCACTGGGATGAGCAAACTCATCACTCCCCTGCCTGCTTTCCCTGAAGATAGCTAGAGCACATTTATGGGGTCAGAGCCCTCACAAAGGACCAGCAGGAGGCTATTTGCCTATTTACGCAAGAGCTCGGGACTCAGAGGTCTCACCCAAGGTACACAAGATCCATATGCAGCTCTCTTTCCTGCCCCAAAAATATTTGACTCGCTCTCTCCCCACACGCAAATGCTCAAATCAGGCAACACAAGGGAACCAACTGCAGCTGGGTTTGCCTAGTCTGTTTTACTGAAGCTCTTCCACTGTATACGGTCTAATCCAACATATAGCAAAGCAGACAGAGAGCCACACCAAGTCACAGCCTGTCTTGCAGTGTCACCTCCAAATGGGACTCACAGCACCAGTCACTACAAACTGAAAGCCCTTTCCTGGCTTGAGCTCTCGGATTTCCAGCTAGTTGAATTTTCTCACTGCTTGAATGGGGTGGAAAAACATTATTTCACTTTGCGAAGATGAGCAGAGAGTCATGGAAATGAAATCATCCAAAGTGTCAATCAAACCCAGGTGCTTGGTTTGCTCCTCTAAGTGTTGCCCTGTTAAGTCCACCCCGGGTTAATTATTTTAGGTTTCTCCAATCAGCCAAAGCTAGAATTACCCACAAGTTACCAGAGGAAAAGAAGGAAACATTTCTACAGGTGATTTACCCCGCTTACCCTGGGATGCTCATTACCTATTCCACACACAACACACCAGAGTGGACTTTCAGACAAATATCGCTGGCAGCGGCTTTACACAGAAGTTAGAAGGTAATCTTCGCCTTCCCTTCGCCTGACACTTTTTAAAATGTTAGCTTAAAGACCTCCTTAGTTCTGCCCCATAGATCAAACTATTCTGTGAGGTCAGGACTGAAGGTGGTGAGTATTTTGCTGAAGAAATGGTTTCTGCAGAATTCTGTTCTCACAGCATTACATTTGAAGCTAGGTAAACACAAATCAATTTTCATTTTAATGTCTGCTCATGAAGGAAACATATTTATACACTCAGTCAAATGAAATGTCTCATTGTGGTTTTAAGCTAGCATAACTACCTTTAACAAAAAATTAAAGTGTTCTTTTTCTAAACAGATAGCTATTTTATACTGAGAAATGGATACACTTCCACTGTTTTCTCAGGCTGCTTTAAAAAAAAAAAAAGAAATGAAGAAAACGTAAAAGTACTTCTAAAAAAAGAAAAAAGAGTATCATCTGTACAGATGTGTCTTTAACCACATTTTTAATTGTGGTGAACCTTTTGAAAAATTTACAGTACTGGTCTCTCTCAGGTAAGGGAGCAATGGTCTCAGATGCTTTTGCTCCTTCACTTTGTGCTCTGGCCAGACCACATTGTGACAAAATCATTGACAGAAAACTAAGCACTCAGAAAAAACTCAGCAGCCATTTCTGTGTGCAATGCTGTACCAGGCCGACAATATTATCATGAGATATATGAAGTTATGTACATAGAGAAAACAACTTCATGGATGCATGTAAAATGACAAGATATTAGCTAATTCTACTTAAGGTATTTCTGCACTGTCCTCTGAAAACATCAACTCGGTTGTCAGCAGGAGTCAAAAAGGCAAGTACAATATTTGTAAAGAAAATGAGACAAAAAAAATTCCCAGCCTTATGCCAAACCATATTGCTTCATACTGTGCCTGTATCTTGGATATCACACAGTTCAGTTGTCCTCTTTTCTCCCCAAAGGAGGAAGCACTGGGAACAGAAGAGCTCATGGCAGTGCCCAAGTGTGGAATAGCCCCACAGAAGATGTGAAATAAGCCAGATTTCTGCCTGAAAAAAAGGATGACAGAGGGAGCAGGTATGAAAGGCTAAGCTTGGCAATCACGTTTGGCCATGAGAAAGCCAATTCGGAAAGATTAAGAGTTATTGTTCATAATCCAGGAACTAGAGAGCACCTAGTAAAATTATTAGATGTTGGGTTTAAAACACAGAGAAGGAAGTATTGTCTTCACATAATGTACAATTAAAGCATAGGCCTCATTGCCACAGGATGTTGAAAAAGCTGAAGGGATAAATGGATCTGACCAGAAAAATCCATGGTAGAAAATTCATCTGAGAGTACTAAATCTGAGGGTTGAGAGGCAGCCTGTATCTCTGGCTTGCTGACTGCTGAAATTTGGGTAGGTATCAGTTTATGATTCTTCTCAAAATGTTTTCTTAACTATCTGCTGTAGTCACTAGCAGAGGAAGGGTACTGGACTGAACCGGTCTGAACATACTCAAAATGAGACACGTGGGGTTAGAGGTGCTGGAAGAGATGGTGCATTAAAGGTCACATTAATGGAGATGCTACATCTCCACTAACGTCAAGGGCATACCACAGCGGTGTTGAGCTACAGAATCACAGAAACACAGAACTGAGTCTGGAAAAGACCTCTGAGATCATCAAGTCCAGCCTATGTCCCAACACCACCACATCGGCCAGACCATGGCACTAAGTGCCACATCCAGCCCCTCCTTAAACCCCTCCAGGGACAGTGACTCCACCACTTCCCTGGGCAGTGCATACCAATGCCTGAGCACCCTCTCCGTGAGGAAGTGTTTCCTGATATCCAATCTAAACCTCCTCTGACAGTTTCAGGTCATGCCCTCTCGTCCTGTCACTAGTTGCCCAGGAGAAGAGCCTAAAGACGGCCTGAGAGCCCTTTGGCTCCAGGAGAAGGCAGCCTATTTTCACATACTCACGTCCTCAGCCCACTGTACAAGTGCCTGGAGTCAGTCTTTCCAAACTCAGGGAACTTTTATTCCAACAGCGAAGCTCACTCTCATTTTCTTTGTCACAACAAAGGCGGACGGCTTAATTTGCATCCAGGTGCAATAAACAATCTGCCTTTTGGGAGAGCCAGGAGAGGAAGCACCTTAATTCTTCCCAGCAAATGCCAAAAGCCCTGGCACCAAGGATGAAAGCTGCAGGAACCAAAAAGCGCTCTCAGAATTTCACCCGATTAAACAGAGACATCCGTGCACGCTGCTCTCCATGACAAGCAGCAAAAAGTGATTAGCCTCCCAGTTAATGGGAGTGCACATGGCTCACTTCTCTGGCTCAGCCACAAAGGAGGCAACAGCAATGGCTAGGTTTGAATAGTTTCCTTACAATCACAGCTGGGCAATTTACATTCCTGCCTTCGTTTGATGGCTGAGGTAGGAAACAGGAGAAGGAGGCAAAAGGATTATTTTGGGGTGGGGGGAGTGTTTCCTACAGCATATTTGGGTTAAGCCACTGTTGTCTTTATTATTTTTAAACTGCATCAAGCCACTTTTCTAAATGAAATGGTTAAACAGATGTTCAAATTTATTTTTCTAATAAGATTTTTTTAAACACATTTCCTCCCTCCTGCTATTTCCTTTGCCTAGCCTATTTTTCAAATTCACCACATACTCATGAATAGTTTCAATCACCCTAAAACTGTGGGTTTGGAAGAATAAATTATTTTTTCCAAATTTTTTCATCTGAATTTTCTCTAAACCTCTTCACTCTCATTATTTCAAGCACAGCTGGAGTGGGAATAGCATGTCCATGCTCTTATTCTTTAGATTATAATAAATAGACAAATGTATTAAAATTGACAGTTACTCTTTTCTTTTTAACCTACTGAAAAGTTGTGTCTTTTCACAGTGGCTTTGGTCCAAAGCTGCACGAAACAATGGGAATCCTTCTTTTGACTTCAATGGGCTGGGACACTTTCGCTGCAGAATAAGCAGCAAAAAAAAGCTCTCGTTTTGGCAGCATGAGATAATCGTTTCTTTCTTCTGCCGCGGTGCACCAGCACATCAAGCCAGCAAAGCCGAGCACACATCTTGCCCAGCACAGCCCGAGGTGCATTTCAGAGGGGCCTTTGCCAGGGCTTTCTCTGAGCGAAGCGAGACACGTGAGACAAATGTCATTACTATACTCAGCAATACCAAACTCCATGTTATTAATATGCATTCATGGCTTAAAAAAAAATAAAAAATTATTCAGGGGCTTGTAAGGCAGAAATATTTTGGGAGGCTGCTGGGGACCGAGCAGTGGAAGGTAGTGCAGTAGGTTCATCGTGGCTCAGGACCAGGAGAATGATGCCGCAGAAGCCAAATGCCAGTGAAGTGTGGGAATGCAATAAAAATTTGTGTTGGAGCAGACAGCAGGTGCTGATACAGCGACTGGCACTCACTAGCCAGACATGGACTCCATTTCACAACTTCATTTTACTTACTCATGCAGCTCTTCATTTTAAAGGGCTATCTGAGCAAGCCAGGGAGACACATATCCAAATTAGTAGCAAAGTATTCCCACAGGACAGTAAGGGAAATAATAATGTGTCAGTGAAACAGTTATTTCCTGGGGGAGAAAAAAAAACAATAATAAAATCAGGAATTAATTCCTTATTTTAGAAAACATTAAAAAAACACAAACAATTTTTTTTTTGCAACAAAACCCTCATTAGGATTATGAAAGTTTTGTGTGAAGCAACATTCTGCTGTGTGATTGCATGTTTCTGCTACTTGCTGCTCGTATTAGGAGGTTTGATCTCTGCTGTTGGAAAACTTTGGTTGTAAATATCATACAGAAACCTGAGGGTGTAAATCTGGAGTAAAATGTCAGTGAATCATACTCCTCTGTACATCTCCCACTAGACTGGGGCTTAATATTTGCCAACAGAAATGCTCTAAATCAGTATAAATGTTACCTCTAGAGAAATTAATTTAAAGGAAACTTGGAAATGGGATGATGAAAAGTAAATATGAAAGGTCTCATCCAGCTTCAGCAATGATTTCACTTCTCCCCAGGAAATTATCAGGAATTGTTGCTACAGGCCAGA
>NW_009705171.1:36314-81674 GCF_000703405.1 Apaloderma vittatum
AAGCGGGCATCCAGGATGTGTTCTTTAATAAAGGGATTAAACAGAAATGAAACTATGTTTAGGCTTTTCAGTACAGATTTTTATGAGTTCTTTGACTCAAAAATTCTCCAAAGATAGGTTTCTCAGTGTTGTTCATAGTACAGTGGGTTAGCTAGGAAACCCTGAAGAAAATAGGCCTCTAAGAAATCCGTGCTTTGGTACGTTAAAAGCCATTCCTCATAATGTTTTGCACGAGAGCACAGATAAGTATCTCCACGTACGTACACAAAAGGTACACATAAGCACACTTACTTCAATAATACGCATGTCTATATACTTGTTATAACAAGATGGCAAATATTCTGGGGACGAAGACAAGCCTCTTTAAGGGCTACCACAATGAGTAGTATTACCTGATATTTCTGTAATACTATCTATTCAAGCTTCAATACTACACAAGTCTCAGACTCTCGTTGGAGCTCTTCGAAGGGGACAAATAGCACATAGGCAAAGGTGACATGCTAATATAATCTACTTTCCTAATGACTTTTAATAAAGTCCCACTCTACAGGCTTTTAAGGAAGCTAAGCTACAATTGTATAAGAATACAGCCCTTCGTTTGAATTAATAATTGACTAAAGGACAGGAAACGCAGGAAATCATCAGCTCATACACCAGGAAGAAGTCAGCAGGAGATCTCTCCAGGGAGCTGAGCTAGGGTCTGTGCTGTCCAACACATTCATAAATGCTCTGGGAAAAGGGTGGAAGAAGGAGAAATGAGGTGGGTATAGACGGCAAAAAAAGGCAATGGATTGGCAAAGTCTTCTGGAGAAACTCAGTGACAGGTTATGGAAAAACTGAAGTTTTCAGGGCAGTAAGGGTGAATCATCTATGAAGACTTTTCTAAAGACCTTACCAGTCTGAGTGGTAACCTGAGATGGATTAAAAGAAGTGTAGATACATGTGGAATGAAATATATGGATAAAAACAACCCCCAATCATAGCTTCACTTACTAAAGCATGGTCCTTAGGATGACCTTACCTCCCATTACTATGGGGAGAAAGATCTTGGGTTCCTGGTAGATCATAGAATAGCTTGGATTGGAATGAACCTTTAAAGGTCATCTAGTTCAACTTCCCTGCAGTAAGCAGTGACATCTGCAATGAGATCAGGTTGCTCAGAGCCCTGTTCAACCTGACGTTGAATATTTCCAGGGCTGGGGTTTCACCTCCCTGGGCAACGTGTTCCAGTGTTTCACCACCCTTACTGTAAAAAATTTCTTCCTTATACCTAGTCTAAGTCTAACTTCTTTTAGTTTAAAACTATTACCCCTTGCCCTATCGTTACAGGTCCTAATAAAAGTTTTCTTATAAGCCCCCTTTAAGTGTTGAAAGGCTGCAATAAGTTCTCCCAGGAAGCCTTCTCTTCTCCAGACTGAACAACCCCAACTCTCTCAACATTTCCTCATAGGAGAGGTGTTCCATCCCTCTTATCATTTTTGTGGCCCTCCTCTGGACCCACTCCAACATGTCCATGTCTTTCATGTGCTGAGGACTCCAGAGCTGGGCACAGTACTCCAGGTGAGGTCTCACCAGAGCAGAGTAGAGGGGCTGAATCACCTCCCTCAACATGCTGGCCACCCTTCTTATGATCCACCACAGGATACGGTTGGTCTGCCGGGCTGCAAATGCACATTGTTGGCTTATGTCCAGCTTTTCACCTACCAGTACCTCTAAGTCCTTCTCTGCAGGGCTGCTCTCAATCCCTTCATCCCCCAGCCTGTATTGATACTGGGGATTGCCCTGACCAAGGTGCAGGACTTTGCACTTCGTCTTGTTGAATTGCATGAAGTTCAGATGGGCCCACTTCTCAGGCTTTTCCAGGTCCCTCTGGATGGCGTCCTGTCATTCGGGCATGTCAACCCCACAACTCTGTTTGGTGGCGTCTGCAAAATTTCTCAGGGCGCACTCCTAGATAACTGATGAAAATATAGTTCAATATTTGTTAGAGGTAGATAAATAACTCGGAATATAAAAATCATTGGGGAAGAATAGAATAAAAAACATCATTATGCAATTTTAGAAATATTTGGTCCCTTATATCTGGAACACTACATGCATTTCTAGGCCATATGCTAGAAAAAGCCCATGGCACACCCTCAGAGAAGGGCAGCAAAGCTGACCGCAGTCACAGATCGCCTCCCCAGCACAGACCAGCAGCATTACTGTAAAGCCATTAGTCTGGAAAGAAGAGACTGAGAAAGAATATGGCAGGAGTTAATGAAAGGCGTAGGAGATGGTAGAGGGAAAATGATGTCCAAATGGACATCAGTCCGACCCAGTACAACCTTCCTTTGTGGTCCATTTGGAAGGGGCAAATGAGGCATTAGCGGCTCTTGCTTATCCTAAGAAGAAAGGAGCCAAAGGAAAGGACAGCAAAAGATGAAGATTTCCGGTGAGGCTACTGAAAATGAACATCATGTTAACAGTGAGCTACTTCTGTAACATATTCCATCCACATCTCAATCTGCTCAGCCTGAGGTACCTCCATGACAGGTATTGTAGTCTCCACTTTACAGAAGAAAAAATGATACACAGGGATTTAGTAATTGGCCCAGGGTTATGTGGGAAAAGTCAGAGGCAGAAACAGGTCTGTGCTCAGATCTTCAACTTCTATCTACAAAAGCCAATGTGAAATGCTGAGACAAGGAAAATGTTCCTGGAGTGGTACAAATTAAGGGATGGCACATACAGTGTGCCTCACTGTAAGCCTGTAAATGAATGTTAAACATGGATTTTGAATGCAATTATTCTGCCCTAGTCACAGAATATATTTTAAAAGGCTAACTGGCCCATGTCAGCTTTCATCACTGAGGACCTCTGTAACCAGCTCACAAATCCAGGTCTACGCTAAGGTGCTTAAAACAGACCTGGAAAATAAATTAAAAAAATAAAGAAAATAAAAAAAGAAAGAAAGAAAAAGAAAGATCTTAAAAATTCAACTCTTGGTCTCTCATAGGGCTCACCATTAAATATAGCGCTTTCACAATTTGAGAAATGTGGGCCAGAAAGAAGAAGCAGGAAAAGATTGGAGATCGCAGGACAAATTCTGCACTGTCACACAAAAGAGGAACTGCATTCAAATGGATGAGACTGTACTGGTGAAGCCACAGGGTAAAAAAAGCAACCTGACATCTCCACAAAATACTATATTTCTTGTAAAATACCAAGATATCCATATAGTTTAGGGATAAGGAATAACAGACAAACAAAATACCGCAATCATTTTTTTACTGTTAAACCAGACGTGTTAAATCTATCTGTCCCTAGTTCTCAGTGTCTTCTCCTGTAGCAGTTTCAAAGTGGGAAGTGGGCACTCAAGTTGAGAAAAAGAAAAAAAAAATACAGGTATCATCATTGTTCATTTCAATTAGGCTGAAAGATCAGCTGTAATGTCTGCAAAAAAAGGCTGCCGTGGAATATCCTGATTCTTAACTCCACCCAGCGAAAGCCCTGCAGAGCTTGCCCTGAAATGTTTCCTATGGAGATCGTGAGGTTTTGCAGAGGATAAACACAATTTGGCAAATAGATTTGAAATGACTGATTTACTCAGATTTCCATGTTTACTGGTTTGCCGCTGCTATAATTTGTACTTGTTGTCATATCTCATCTGACCACATTCTGTACATTTTGTAAGAGTAGATCTGGTAGGATTCATCTTTTGTAACTTTAGCACCACCACATGGTTTTCTGTGTTTAAAACTCCTGTTAAGAAAAGGTGATTTTTTTTCTTGTCTCTTTTTTCCCTTGTTGTTTTTTTTTTCTTTTCAGTATTTTTCACAGACATTAAACTATTTCCTACTTGAAACAGGTGCAATACGAAATACCTCATCTATGAGCAATAAAAATCTGAATTCCCTCTCAGGGTTGTAGGGTTCCAATTATTCATTTCAAAGCCCCTAAAAGCAAATGTCTTTCTGTGCTTAAATGTACGGGCCAAAAATATTTGCAATCCAACAGCAAGAACACTCAGTTCTCTACTGCTTTGCGTATTTCTCACAGAGCATTTTCAAGAAAAACATGTTAATATTGTAATAAATAACAACTCTTCGAAAGAAAAGGAGAAAGAAGGTGCCCAGGCTGATGGCTGCGGTGTATGTCAAAGGGAAGAGATACGGAGTTCATGTCTCTAAACACACTGAAGAATTACCTTCCCTCCCGTCTCCCCTGTCAGGTATGTGTGTGGCTGATAAGAAGCTGAACACTCCATTTTTCCTAATATGAACAAATACGATTGAGTTTTTTCAATGTTCACATTGATGAAGCTATTTAACTGCTATATTATTTTTCTTCCTACATACCTGTAGTACTGGAAAGTATGTATGTTGCTCTGCTTCTTCATTACACAAAGAGGCTGATCAATCTGCTCTGAGTTAGCTGATGAGAAAACATCCCAGCATAGCTGACCTGCTCCATCACAAACATCTAACAAAAATTTCAAAGGAAAGAAAAAAAATGAGGTGAAAATCAGAGAAGCTGTACCAGCGAAATATCGTTATAGTGTCAGGTATAGTCACAGGAAAATTTACAGAGTGGATTTGCTTAAGGGGGAAAAAACAAAGATAGATGTGACTTAGATTCTGCCTCTTTTGAATAATTAAAAGTCATCTCAAGCTGCAGAGTAAATGCAAATGGCAAAGTCAATGTACCATTTATCTCCAAAGTTTATTCCTCACTGGGGTTTTTATTCCCAAGGACTTTTTATCAGTCTTTAAAGGCGAAGCAGATGATGGTGCTACAGAACCAACCCTATATTGTAAAGGGTATTTACAGGTGCAAAGTGCTGTGGGATGCTCTAAATCTGGCCAACTTGTCATCCTCTATAGACATAAAATGAGATGTTCTCATGGGTCAAGTGGAGCTACACCCTCAAAAGAAAAAACGCCAGTTTGAAATTATCTATGAAGTTTAATTTAACACCCTTTTGTATTTATTTCTGTTACATGATCCAAAAGTAAAATGTCAATGTCTGCAATCACCCGAGGAAGACCAGAAAGACTAGGACCAAGGACTAGACAAAAGACAGTGAAATATGAAAAGGAAAAAAAAATAGAAACAAAAAAACCCCACAAAACAAAAATAAAAACCCAAAACACATATCGTTTGAGGTTAAGAGGTTTGGGGTTTTTATCAAAATGTATGAAAAGCGTCTATGTCACTGTGTAGTAAGAATTTAAACTCCCAGCTGGACTGGTACATCCAGAACCACAAAGTGCTGTTGAAATCAAAGGGGTTCAGGCAGACAGAAAGTTCTGCCCAGAGAGATTCGAATTAAAGATCAAGACCTTGTATTTTAAGCTGACATCTCTCAGGAGAACACTGCTTTTACTGAGGACCATAATGACTAACAGAGGTGTTTAGATCACATTCTAGCATATCAGGTTAGCACAGGGGGTCACATCTGCTGTTTCACAGCCTGCACTTCTTTTATTGGGATATTGTTCCTGACAGAACAGGAAAGAGAGGCAACTTGCATTTTATTCCACATCGCAATATTACAAGACTTAGTCAAAATCCTTTTGTCTTTACTTTTTCTTCCAGCAAGATTTAGACAAGTAATGCTGCTCTGATTGACCCCCTGTTTGCAGCATAACATTCCTTCAGGTTTCATTTTCTTTTTCTCCTCCACATTTAATTAATCACGGACCCATCCAGCTCCACCAGAGAGAGGCACTGTGGCCCAGCAGACACAGGATGGGCTCCCACGAGAAGCTGTACCCCTAGCTGAGACAAGGGGCCTGCAGAAGAGCCGGTGATCACAATACAAAAATTGCCAGTAGCTTGGAGTTTCTGTTTCTAGTCTTTCTGATTTCAGAGTCTTTGAAACAATACAGATCCATCTGTCTTACCCAGAGTAAGCCACTGTAGTGTTTCCACATCCAGTTCATAATGTGATGCTGCATCGATTTATGAAAAGACAACAGAGACAACATCCCAAACATTTACTGTGCTGGAGCAAAGGGCATACCTCACATCTGTCTTCTAGCCCATACTGAATCAGTACTGTGCTGGATTAAACACATCTTTATTTCTCGTTTTTTGCTAAAAGCAGAAATGAGAGCATCTGGACAATTACGTCCAATGTTTATTCCAGAGGTTTTGCCTATTATCTAATGAAGAGTGCAGGACTGAGTGCATGTTTCAAGGAGGAAAGTATCATCACTAAGAAAATGGGCATACCTGCAAGTCCAGCATTTCTTTGTCTTATATGTTCAGAAGTAACTAAGAACCTTTCCAATTTGACTTCTAAGGGCTTTGCTCCTTAGAGACTGAGTGACAAAACACATCAAAAATACTGCTCCTCTAACACTTCTCTTCATCTGCACTCCAAAAATCGGCTCCAGCCTTTCCATAAGGCTCTGCATCTCATACGAAAACCACAAGCTCTCACTTACACCACCGTCGCACCTCTGCCTTTAGAAACGAGCCGGGACCTTGATGTTCATGCCTACACACAAACACCAGCTGCTTCGGTGCTCAGCAGAAGGGAGCCCTGTGGTTTCCTGACCTGCCCTCACACACACAGAGGAGATGCCCATCCCATCCTGCATCCATCTAATCCATCCTGGAGTCCAAATGACTTCGTTCGAAACACTTAGTCTAACTTCCTTGCAATTTTCCACAAAGCCTCTCAGAAGCTGCAATTCTCCCTATAAACCCACTGTAACAGGGGACATCTCTAACTATAGACAGCAGGTTAAGGCACAAAAGCATCACCTCCACAATGCACACAGTAAATGGGTCCATACAAAAAACAGGGACAATAGCAGCAAACCGATGGACTAGCTACAAAAAGTGAGGAAATAATAACTTTCTAGCACTTCCAAGTGTGCTTAGGTTCATTTCAAGGAGAGAAATCTGGAAAAAAAAAAAAGGAAAGGGAAAAAAAAGCCACCCCAAAAGCCCCTAATGGGTTTACTTCTTTCCACTAAATAGTATAGTGATTTAAATAAAAGTCTATAACCCATTACAGAAGCTATTATTTCTCTGCAAAGCTGCATTGTGAGATTGGGCCTAAAAGCCATCTGCTTGATTTTCCTTTCAGATCATTTATCAAAAGACATTTTTAATGTTTTAGCCTAACTAGTAAAGACTTTTGAGTTTCAGCCAATCGGCAAACCCAGCTGAGTAATAAGGTGTCAGTGCCATGCATAATCTTTCCTCATGCAAAAAAAAAAAAAAAAAGCTTTTAAAGTTAATGGCAGCTGAAAATAGAGCAAGGAAATGAAAGTTTGGGAATTAAACCCTCAGGGCATCCCAGCAGTAGCACAGCTGATCCAGACATACCTCTCTACCTGTATAGGAGGCATTGGCTGGATAATGTTCATCTTATTGCTGTCAACATATGTGCGCTGATGTCCGTCCTTGGCAGGCTATGCAAATAAGGCAAAAACCAATTCTTTTCATTTAAGACTTAGATGGAAGTATCCAAGCACGCTTTATATGCCTTCTGTTCAAATCAGAGAAGAAATAATTAAATTCAAGTAGCACATAGAATATCTAGCAGAAAATTTCTTGTTATGTATTACTACAGAAAGGCTAATGGAGGTAAAGATTTGGGAAACAGCAATGCTGTATTTTGCAGCCCACAGAGATCAAGATTGCTGGACATTAGAGCTGTGTGCTGCTTGGCCATCTAACAAGCACCAGCATCATCATTCAATTAAATAGAATGGGCTTTGAGCCCTCAAATGATTAATCTAATCATACTAGGGCATGATACTGTGAATCAACACAAGGATTAACGTGCAGTTCTTCTGCACTGCTTTCAATACAAGCCTCTGAAAGCATATATATAAACATTTAATTAAGCCTTGTGGTGTCCACAGAAAGTAAATAGGTGTCATTAAACCAATGCAAAGCTTCATACTTGAACCCAGACACAAAGGGCACGGCTGAATGTTTTCTACTGCAGATTGAGTGGGGAGCACCAAAGATGCTGCCACTTGTCCCAGCTCCCACTCCTCTACTGACGAGGATCCTTCCCCAGCCAAAACGTCCAGCTGGCATGACTCACACTGTCCCTAGACCATGCCTCGCTGCATCCACATTCAGTATAAAACAGCAATCACATGGTCAACAGACAGCAGAAAGAGTGAATAATTTTATACTGGCATCAAAAGTCCCACCGGCTGGTGGGAGCACAAGTGAAATGCCTACGGCCAAGCTAAGACTGCACGTTTGTCAGCTAAATTGAAAGAAAGGTGTATCAGCCAGATAAAAAGTCACTTCACTGTAGCTAATCTTATTATACACTCAAATAGGGCCTTAAATCTCAAGCAGTTCTGAAGAATTTGGCAAACCTCACAAATTGTGCAGCAGGCCAAAGTGCCAGCTTCTGCAACCCTGGGGAAGCACGAGTGAAAGCAGCAGGCCCAGAATGGGTTACGCCAACTTCATGTACGTTTATATACATATAGGTGCGTGCATACACATGGACTTCATTCAGCTGCTGTTTAGCAAGACACTGCAACATGTGGCCACGGTTTAAGTCAAAAAGAATTAGAAGAAACCCACACGAAACCCCCATTCCCACCCAGAGATTTAGGGGCACAAGTCAGGAAGGGATCTGGATGCTGTGACTGGCTCTCTTCTGCTCCTCTGAGCAGACACGCTCAAAACCTTAGCTTCTTCTGTCATCAGTGCTCTTGAAGGACCAGTTGCATGCAACTGTTCAGTTCTCATCCTGGAAAAGAGTTTTTAAGTCAAAATACTTCCCCAAAAAAACACATTTTCTTCAGTGCGCTGTAATTTTAATTTTTTTTCAGCATGTGATTACCAAGTTTCTCACAGAGAAGAGGCCGTCTAAGGTCTCAAACCTCTGAGACAGTTCAGCCATCCAAGGATTTTGGCATCGTGATTTATTTTTCATTCTGGCTGATTACCTCTTAACATAAATACTGGAGACTGTACAGACTCTGTCATGGTTTTTTCTTTTTTTTTTTCCCTGACTAAAGATAGTTGGTTGTTTGAAGCTGTAATTTCAGCCTTCAAGGATGCCCTTTTGTATCCTTGCAGGATTGCAGAGATCCTTGTGTCTGAGGAAGATCCGCCACTCCTTCTGACCTGACAGTTAATTAATCTTTGGAGAAAGCTACTCCTTCACACACTGTGGAAGAGCCAAGAGTTGATGAAAGGAAAGTTTTGAAACCGGAGGCCTGCTGACGGGTGAGGAAAGGTAAATTATTCCTAGGTGCTAGGTATAGGAATGAGGCACAGGTTTTATATGGCACTTGAGCCAAGGTAACACATTTTATTATTGGACAAAATACAAACCATTAGTATCAGTCATCATTTACCTCCAGAGAGGGAAAGATTTGTGCCTGTTCAATTAAAAAAGAAAAAAAATCCATCAGTTTGATAAGAGCATGTGCAGCCTCACCACAGTGAATCTTGCAGTCATTTTGTACACCAAATAAAATATTAGCCTTTTATTAAGACTATTACATTTCTTAATATGTTTTAGTCTGTGTTCACTTCCTTGTTATTGTTTTAAATTCACAAGGGATAATTTTAAACTAATCTTCTCATCTTTTGCAGCAAACTCTCATCAATAAGCACTGAAAGGATGATTAAAATATCACTCCATGTAGAACAAACTAAGTCAAAATTACTGCGGGGAGTAAATTACCCTAACAGAGATGTAATGTCAATGCCTTAATTTTATGAAAGATTTATTACTGAAAATAAATAAATAAATAACATATTCCTAGTGATATAAGCAGGTCTTTGTCGAACTAGCTTTCTTAAACAGGTAAATGACATGCTTTGTTCTAATATTTCTTCACCTGCGGTGAATGAATAACTCAGCGGAGAAAAATGGTGAAAGCCTTACCAGCATACTGGGAATACACATGCAAGTGCCCGTAACACCTCTGTTGGTCTCTCCTGGCCACTCTCTTGCTCTCCAGACCTTGACAGGGCCTGAAGAACCTTCTGCTTGCTGCTCACCTTTGACTTTCACCTGAAGAAATGAAGCAGCAGTGCTGCCCATGAAGGACAAAGCTCCAGTGGACAAGACACGGGTGGGTTCCCCCTGTCACTGAGCAGTGGTGGGGTGCAGGTATATGTGCCAGGCCTGTATTGGCTGCAGAAGTGAATTGTGGGTCCAGAGCTTCATGTGAGGCTCAGGTCCACCTGTACCTGGAAGGTACATTGCAGATGGACAGAGCTTGATGTGCCTGACTGAATCAGAGTCCCAGGTTACAAGTACATAACTGCCTCACTCTGTACTTCTTTACATCTTAGTAAGCGAGATAAAACCTCACCCTAAATTGACAAGCCCTTTAAATACTTCATAGACTTTTAAGTTCAATTTTCCTACCTCTTCTACTATTTGTCATGGAGTTTTTTTGGGGGTGGGCTGGATTGTGAGCACTGGGATGGCAGCAGCTGAATTAAATGCAAAGCAAATAACAAACTGCAAGAGGCATCTGCCTTTTTTGTTGAATTCGTTTCTACCCAAAGGTGGATAACAGACAGTGCTATTAGTAACTATGTAAGATTAAAATGTAAAAAATAGTCCAAAATCAGCACTGGCATTTAGAATTGCATCCCTTAGGAATGAAGATTTTAAAGTGGCAGTAAAAGGTGATGAAACTAGGTTTGTATTTATGTACTCAAATCCAGCCCACAGTGATGTGCTGGTACTGGCTCCCTTCATCCTTTTATCAAATGCTTTTGCCATCTCCAGAGCTGATGTCTCTGTTCAGGAGCATCCCTGTCCCTGCAGTCAGCCCAGACCCCCTTGGGGGGAATTAAGTCCCACCCTGTTGCTTCTGGCTCATGCCAGAACTGCTCTTTGATCAGCTGCTGTGAGACTGGGTTACGCATTATCTTAACACAGATAAAAGAGAGAGGGTGATGTGGTCCTAAAATATTTTGGCAACAAGGCTTTAAAGCTGAATGGTTCCTGGGCTCATCTTCCATTGACACTCTTGTACTGTGTTCCCCTCCATCTACAAGCAGGAGCCTCTAAGGCTTGGGTTTTTCCTTTTCTGTTTGTTTGTTGTTGTTTTTTCTTTGTCTTTCTTTTGATTCCCTCCCAACAAATGTTCATTTATTCTCTTGAAACACTTCCAGGATTGCCCGCCTAGTTATTTACCTTTGATTTATGTGGAATCAGAGAGAATCAGTTTGTATGCTTGTCAAATTAATTTCAGGCACTTGCTATATTAACCTATCAGCTTTAGGGATTCTTTAATCTAGATATGAATATATTTGAATTCTGCAGCTATTACAGCATATTATTCTTAGCTAAATTCTTTAAAGATGCCTCATATTTTCACGTTTCCTCCTGCTACTAACTAGGTGGCAAAGAGGAAAAGAATCAAGTTCAGCAGTCCTTGACTGATCCAAAATAGCATTACAGCCTCTTTGAATTGAGCTGTTTTACCCATTCAGGTCTCATGCACCTGTCTTTATGCTGCTGTACTTCACACGTGTTCATAATACGAGAAAGCCAAATGACTAATATATTCCCAAATCCTGCCAGCTGCAGTGTTCGTAAACTGACCAAGTGTTAATTTGGCCCATTAAAGCAATTCTCAGCAGATCGTTCTTTTGCTATTATACAGGCAAAGGGATCCCTGTGATGGACAGTTGACAGACACCTAGGGCTGGACTGCCTCAAACATCGTCAAATATCTGTTTTGACAAATTATTCTACACGACAGAAGCTATGGCTGTCAAAACCAAAATATTTTAAATCTTTGGTCCAAATTTCCTGCCCTTTCAGTTATTCTTGCAGTGTAGGAATAATAGTTCCCTGTCGTTTTCTTGGTGGTGAACAGCAGCTGCAGTCCTGCAGAAGAAAAACAGATCCCCAGGCAGGCCTTGTCTCCCACCAACCTGCTGGACAAAAAGGACGAATCTTGTCCTAGGAGACCACCACTCCCCTGGCTAAAACACAGAGAGATAAGCAGACCAGTTACGCATCATAAAGCCAATCCCCAGGAGAACCAGAAAGGAAATCACGGCCTCCCAGGACTCATGTCTTGGAGGTGAATTACTTCTGTTCTCTGTGCCTTGGTTTACACGGATGGCCATCGTCCTGTACCAGGAACATCCTTGTTTCTGATATATTGAATTTCTCCCATTCTCCTCTGTGAAAACAGACACGTAATTCATTTATTTATTCAACAATGTCTGCTGCTTCTGTTACAAAATTACCCTTTCCATTTTACAGAATCTCCATTGCCTCATTCACTTCTTTATCCACTTGAAGTCTCTTATTTATTTTTATCTCTTGTCCAGTTTTCATTGTATCTTCAGTCTTTGCTACTCTTATGCCTCCTTTAAAATTTTTCAGTCTATTCTGTAATCTTTTCAGATCTCCATTGAGTTTGATCTGTCATAATTCATGTGTCCTTTGCTGTCCCTCTTCCCACTTGAAAGTCCCCGTTAGCTACATCTGCCTTATTTTACTTCTACAGCAAAGTCCAGCTCTCATCCCAGTACAACAGCAAAACTCCTACTGATTTCAGTGAAGATGGGGCTCTTGGAGTATTTATGGCTTTCCACAATACACAGAAGTCCTGGTTGGGGGGAGACAATATAATTAAGCAATACGGTATGACAGACTGTGTCGCACTGCCGATTAACGAGTGCGCGGTGTGTGTAATAAACGTGAGCCTCCGGCATACCTGAGGTACACATTAATCAGCCCTTTTGTACAACCTGAAAAGTTTGATCATTATGAAAAGGGAATTTAAAACATTAAAACACCTTTTTTTTTGTGTGTGTGATAGCAATCATTAATCACAGCAGAGATCTACTCTTGGGTCTATGACTCCATCAGGCTGCAGTGCCTTTCCATCACTGCTCCTCTTTATGTTGCAGAAATGAAGAGAGGGTACAGTATTTAGTTTAAATGGCCAATCTGCCTATTTACCTCTATGCCTTTGTCACCATGGTGGGGGGTATAACACATCACCACGGGTAAGGTGCGCACTGCTGGGGCACATCCCTGTGCCACCATCCTTTTTGGTGATGAGCACCACAACTGACAGAAGGCATTCAAAGGAGCCTCCCAGCACCACACAGCAACAGCCCCCACAGGACCTGCTCACAGGCCACCCTCCACCAAGCCTGGAAAAACAATGGGGCCAGGCTCTTATGGCAGTACAGTCAAGGGAGTCTATATGGTGTGACATCCCAGGTGGCTTGTCTCAGATGACCTTCCTGTCGGTTGTAACACTGAGCAAATAAGGCCCATTTGCTCTCGTATTTTGCTTCTCCTGACAACTTTAGTCACAGCTCCTCTACTTCTTGCGGCCACAAAATCCAGACAACATACCAGCTGCTTGCCCACCTCTCCTGAGAAGGAGGCTGTCCGAACCCAGGACGGGCTTATTCATCCAATCAGCATCCCCCTGAGAGCTACAGGAGCTCTGCCTTGTACCATCATTCAGAATAAAGGTTGTCACGTCATACCCATAAGGTGCTCTGGTCACAGTGGGGTGCATTCAGGAAGGTGCACTGAGCGTGACCACATTGCAACTCAGGCAGTGCTTGCATTGTGGTTTGCACAGGAGAGAACTGACAGCTACTTACAGACTCAGTCACCCAGGGTCTTAAATCCATTAAGCTGAAAATCACAACCCTGCTGAAACAGTATCAATCGTGTTTTGCTATTAGGCTTGTGTGGGGTACCTCACCCCATTCACAAACCCCAGCAGCACATGCTCCTGCTGACATCCCACTCTTTCGCCACCTAGCTCTGGGCTCACACGTAGCCTCTGGTGTTCTCCTGAGCAGATGCCTTCAGATTCACAATTTAATACCATTTTCCTGTAGCCTTAGCCTCCCAGAGGCCTTTTGATGGCCTGACCTCCCACTGCACGTGTGCTCTCCTGCCGCGATCTGCAGAGGCGGAGAGGAGGAGGGAATCCAATAACAGGTAACGGTGAGACTGCAGGCATAGCACCTGCCAGAGCAGTTTCCTGCTCCTGGCTGCACTGTAATATTTTATGACAAACCCTCTCTCACCTCTTTTCTATCCCTCTCCTACCTTTCTTCCATCTCCCACAAGACAGGCTGCACTTGGATGGTAAGGGAGGCTGAAACTCCCCTCATCAGGGGCTGTATTGCACTTGCTGATGTCCCAGATAATTCTGCTTGAAGTTAGCAGACCTCCTCCTGCGAACCAGCTTTTGAGCACAGAACAAGATAAATAAGAAACAAGCGGTAATGTCACAGACAAGCCAGGAAGCAGATCCCACTCAACACAAACTGAAGTTTTCCGTCGCCTGGTGCTTTTTACCCTAACAGAGAGCATGATGCAAAAGACCCAGTCCTCCAAATTTCCCACTTTCTTTCTCTCTATTTGCATTGAGAAGGGCTGCTTAATGCTGTGTTTGTTTTCTGATTTAGGGCCCACGCCAAGATGTTCCAAAAGTGTTGGCATTTTCATTTTGTTCAACTTAATGGAGGGTGACTCAAACCTTAAGCTGTTTGGTTTTGGAAAGCAAATCAAATATACGGTGCAGCAGTGAGGCAGGCATGCTGCAGCTCTATACCAGAAA
The DNA here is from genome assembly GCF_000703405.1 of Apaloderma vittatum. NCBI lineage: Eukaryota > Metazoa > Chordata > Aves > Trogoniformes > Trogonidae > Apaloderma > Apaloderma vittatum. Next base: position 50,879 of record NW_009705171.1, read on the forward strand.
CATATTTAAGAGCAAATTTCTATCTTTTCTTTCCAGAACAACCTGACCCCTGTTCGGTTGTGTTGTATCTGCCTGTTTCCCTTCTGAAGAGACCTACCACAAACTCCAGAATTCCAAGATCTTCACATACCTTCTAGTTCTTTCTTTGGATATTTTTTTTTCAAATAAAAGAATCAGTGTTACTTACTCCAAACTCCGTCAAAGCCAAACTGGCATGAGTCTCTACATACTTTCTATAACTGCCACGTAACGGCCCCAGAGCACAATGTGAGGTCTCAAGGCTCTCACACATCCAGAGATGTTCCTCCTCAATGCTGCAAAGGGAGAAAAGAGAAAAAAAAAACCACAAAACAAAACAAAACGCCCATGACTAACCTCACGTGGGACCTGAGACCTTTTGTATATACAGCAGGTTTTCTGCGAGTCAGGCACTGACACATGCCACTCCATCAAGTCCTTTTGCTGTCACGCCATAGGGTGTAGGCGCAAGGGTAAGTTGCAGGTGGCAAAGATTTTTCTTTTTGGTAATAATCGGCTCTGCAAACCTGTAGCAGTGTTAACCATGCTGGATCCCAGCAAAGATTTTGGGGTTAATCTGTCTTGACCCACGTGCAAAGTGCAATGTCCTGGGGAAGCAGTGGAGCAGTAGAAGCAGACACCAAGCATTTTGCAGCTAAATCAAAGCTCTCCTCTTTCATCAGGAGGAGAAATATTCTAGAAGAAGAGTATGTGCTGCAATCAGAAGTGGGAACCTAAGCATTTGCTTGTAAAAGCTGAATTTAGTAATACAGAACAAAATAAAATAGTGTATTTCATACTAAATAAAACCTGAAATAGCGAGTTTCTAGGATTCAAACTTTATAATTTTTAAATGGTGTAGCAACTGATAGCTATGTAGGTGTGCAATGCAAGAGGGGCAAAATTTACTGCAATGCATATGTGCAGCATGATACCGAAACCTTCTTCAGAGACTCTGCTCTGCACAAAGGGAGCTGCACACCCTATGAACAGCTATGGGTGCTGGTGTAAATCAGAGCAAACCCTAATGAAACCACTGCAACAGAATGAATATAAATGATCAGCAGTCCATAATTTAAATGGCAGCACGGGAGCAAATACAGGCTGAGACAAGTGACTTCAGCTAGAATTAGGTAGGGGGGATTAAAGGAGAAGCCCCACTGAAGAAGACAATTTCTGAGTGTCTCTTTGTTCAGCCTTTACCCATCTAATTTGAAATACTCAAACCTTTTTCAAAGTATTCAATTTTGATTTTATGGTTTTAAAGAAATAAGTGAATCACTCTTTTGGCTGTGACTCTCTGCACTCCAGCTAGTAAGAAAATTTCAGAAGTTTTTGTAGTAAATAGCTTCCAGCAGAGAATGATTAGCATGAAGATTGATTGTGTGATTTGCTATAGTATATGGTAAATGTTTTCTGCAACTAAATAAGAAGAGCATGATCCTACTCTGTGGGAGGGCTGGTTTAAATGCTCAGAACATCTCAGGGGAAAAAAAAAAAAAAAAAAGATGCTGTTAAGAAACCATAAAAGTACTAAATAGCGTTTTCTCTTTCCACTGCAGAAGGTCAGAATGACCTAGCTCTGTCGCGGTAACATTTTTACCTTAGACCACAATAATTACAGGTACAATACTTTTCTACCTTTAATAATGAGACAAAATACCACACTTGATATTAATCACACCTCTGGTACCAAACAGTTCTGTGTAGCCTTCAGTGCCCTTCATCCATCCATGGGACCAGCTAACGGGGTACAGTGTCTCCACCCTAAGTTGCCGCAGACCTGACCCATGGTTGCCACAGGAGCTAATGAGGACAGTGCTTTTCCTCATTTCTCAGTCTGGTACAGACAGGTTGTGCTTCCAGGTTCACCAGAGTGACAAGAGATTTATTTCGTAAAACTGTATATATCTTCAAATGCACAATAAACTATTAATTGTGTTCCAGACCACGTTCCTCATGCTGGCATCCTTTCCCCAAAATGATAACAAGCCTGCCTTCTGCTTACCAAATACACAACTAGAAAGCCACATTATATGTCTGCTCATCCCGTTTGCTTTAATAAAGAGAAGGCATTTTAGAAGAATGGCTCCCATATTGTCTTTTGGAACAAATACATAAAATTAACAGCTTATTTCAAGATCTCTGCAGACATGATTCCATTTTCCTTGATGGAAAGAACCTATTTCTGAGGAAATAAAGCAGGCCACTTGTCTGGGACCCCCACGGAAACACACAAACTCTCCAGTCTTCCAACGAGAGAAGAAAAGCACTCATCTGTCTCAGGTGTCCAGTTCCCACAGTGCACAAATTAACATGATTTCAGCCACTCCTGCAAGTAACTTTGAATGATCTGAGATGCTTTTCTCCCTCACCAATACCGCAGCACTGCCAGGGGGAGAAGTGGGGCAAGGCAGAGCCCTCCATAAGTGAGCACCTTCAGAGTAGGGGAAAAAGTTGAAACAAAGAGCCCTTGAATTTCTCCATCTCCCTCTCACACAAAAGGGAAGGAGAAGAATCCTCAGACCTGGGCAAAGAGACAGGGTACTGGCAGATCACAGAGTTCATAAGCTTTTTGTTTGGCAGCAGGCAGGTTTTCATAAAATACTCCATGACTCAGTCTCATCTGGGGCTTTGCAAGCAGCGGTCCAGCCAGTGACAAGCTATTGATACCATAATTTCCTTTCACGTGGTGCAAACATTAAGGAGGGGGAGCGAAGGGTTGAAGAGTCAGCGTGCTGACTGAGAAAACATAGCATGTGCACAGGAATCCCCATACATGAGAGGAGGGGGAAGAAGTCAGTCTCATAATGCCTTTTCTTTTAAAGTTGGGGTGGATGATCTCAGCAGCACATCTTTTCAGTTGGCCAGGCAAATTCAGCCCGTTTTGGTATGCTGCAACACGTGCAGAAGGAGCAAGACTTCCAGCAAGCTGTCAGCAGTGTTTGCTGACAAACCTTTGACTCAGACACAGCTCATCACATGCAGCTATATATGCCTTTAAATACATTACTATGTTGTCCTTACAGAGAGGGCTAACTTTGCAGTAAGCTTGACATTACAGAATCAGAGAATGTTAAGGGGTTGTGAAGGACCTCTGGACATCATCTAGTCCAATGCCCCCGCTAGTGCAGGAGCACCTAAAGTAGGTCACACGGGAACACATCCAGAGGGTTTTGAATGTCTCCAGAGATGGAGACTCCACCACTTCTCTGGGCAGCCTGTGCCAGGGCTCTGTCACCTTCAATGTAAAGAAGTTCCTCCTCATATTCAGATGGAGCTTCCTACGTTCAAGCTTACACTCATTACCTCTTGTCCCGTCACTGGGCACCACTGAAAAAAGCCTGACCCCATTCTCCTGACACCGATCCTTTAAGTATTTATAAGCATCGATAAGATCCCCCCTCAGTCTTCTTTTCTCCAGACTAAAACACCCCACATCCTTCAACTTTTCCTCATAAGAGAGATATTCGATTCTGCTAATCAACTTTGCAGCCATTTTCTGTACCGTCTTCAGCAATTTCCTGTCCTTCTTGAACTAGGGAGCCCAGAACTGGACACAGTGCTCCAAATGAGACCTCACCAGGGCAGAATAGGGAGGAAGGACAGCCTCCGTCGACCTGCTGGGTATACTCTTCTCGATGCACCCCAGGATGCCATTGGCCTTCTTGGATATGCTTCGCTGTAGTGAGGTCCTTGCTCAGAACAGGGTTATCTGAGCCAACTTCCTTGTCTCAGAGTCTACACATACAAAAAGAAAAAAAAAAGGTACCAATTAGCAATGATTTACGTGGAAAGGGCACCAAAAGCTCCAGTTTTATTAGCAAAAGTCAAACTGGAAAGATTAGGCTCAAGAGCACTTCAATCGTTACTTCAGTCCCACTGACTTTGAGATAGATTTTCCACGTGTGCTCAAAAAAAAAGAAATCATAATGAGTGCTGCAGAGTATGAGAAATCCTGGGTATGATTTCCCTGCTTGGTTTTTCATTTCACTTACCCTTCTATAGCGGGTGGTATCTACATACTAACTTTATTCTCCTTTCTGCTTTAATTTGAGCTTGGAGCCTGATTAAAAGGATTTTATGCTTACTTAAGAAATTGTGTTTCTTCCAGCAAGAGATGGCTTTTACTGAGAGCGCTTCCACCCATAATTTTTTAATCTTCCTACCCTTGACCTTTCAGTTCAAAATATTAAACAAATCACAAGCTATTACTTGTATTTATTAGACCATTAAAAGCCAAACCCACCTTGTCCCAAAAGTTATGTAGAAAAAGGGGAGCCCAAAGCAAGAAGGAACAGATAATTATAGTACCAAAAAAAAAGAACATAAGTGAATTATTCTTGTGACATTTTCCATTCTTGTTACTATCTTCATAATAAAAATGAGGTGTCAGAAGCTTCATTCCTCATATCCAAACTTTATGTGATTTCAGTTACGTGCTTTGAGGTTTTTCAATATCTGGAAGTTGGGCAAGATAGCTGTTCCCCTAAATTTCTGATTACAGGCTCAACAACCCATGGGAGAGGAATAGAAAGTCCAACTAATCAAAGTATGCTTCTCAAGCAGAGCTGATGCAATACCTGGCTGCTCAGGAATGAATTTTAACACCCAAGTCCAAGTCCTCAGCCTTCATACGTTCATGGATATGAAAGGACCTAATGCCACAGCTCTCATATACACCGTGCACACAAAGAAATGCAATGGGTCAAAGGTTTAGAAAGCCTTTTTAGTGAAACAGAAATTCTCAGCAAAAAAGGCAAAACCACAAACTTCCAGGAGCAAGAGGTTTAAGAAGAGCATCACAGCTGCAAGATGAGGCAGTGTTGATGGTATTTTTAGATGAAGAAGCTGTTAGGAGGAAAGGACAGTTTATGGCAATAGATGTCACAGTGGTTTCCTTCCATTTCTTCCAGTGACTAGGTTTCAGACAACAAAAAACACTAATTTATCTTGCCATCATCTGTTTTTACATCCAAGTGGGCTGTGCAGAATTTGAAAGGGCCTCGTATATCAGTATATTATCAGAAATACTTCCACTTTCAATATTGCCAAACAACAGCGTTCATTTCTGTGCTTCTGCCAAACCTCATTTCTGCACGAGAAACTGCAGCACATCAACTTGAAAGACAAAATTTTAGAACTGTTGTCAGAAAGGGCAAAAAGCTCATATCGGTGAGGAAGTGGAAGCAGATGTTCAGGTGCAAGCCAAATACAATTAAGTGTATGGCTTACAAGTACAGAATCTAAAAAAGGTGATAACACAAAGTATATTTGAGGAAGGTCTTTATTAGTTATTTTTCTTTGCAGTGGAAGAACCATGAACTTTCTCAGAGCTCCTGCAGCAGTCCAAGGTGATGAAGTGCAGATGCACAGGCAGCAGCTGGGTGTTTCACCCTTCCCTGGCAGAGGAAGGTCAGCTAGCACGCTGGGATGGCTTACGTTACAGCAGAGAAGTGAAAACTTCTTTTTGGCATGGTTCTCAGCCCAAATAAAGTTTTATAGGTTTGCTGTTATTGCTGCTGGGACCTGGACAAAGACATTGAAAGTCAATGAAAGAGCTCACAGGCAAGGAGTTCCCAAGTGACACTTTCACCTGACCCTTGGCTGTGTGCGACCCCTTCTTAAGAGACCTATTGGCATTTTGAGGTTACCAAATTTTACAGCTTACCCCTTGCAATAAATTGAGGATGACGAACATATTGCTTCTAAACCAGCAAACTTTACATTGCTTTCACACCACCCTGTTAAGCACACATTACCGCTCTGTCTTGGTCCCTGCTAACGATCATAAAGAGATATCAGACATTTCCTAAGAATCAGGTTACAAAAATGTAACTGAGAGACATGCAAGGACATAAAAATTCCAATGAGATAAAAGCATCCCTGTTTACATAGCAATTGTGCTTCATTAGTCTCAATGTTGTTTCATTATATTCAATGCCATTTGGTTTTGATGTTCGTTTCAAGGCTGCTTATTTATACTGAGGCAGAGCGGTGGAAACAGTAAAAACTCCACGTTGAATGCAACGTTGAAAATGGATTTAATGTGCAATAAAATGTATGTAATATCGTGTTCTAGTGTTCTAGTTAAGAAAGCATCACTGTTTGCTTACATATGTTACTATACAAACTATATCCTAAAATCAAATCAGCTTTCAGATTTCAGACGCTAAATCCTGCGAGCAGAGAGGCTCTTGATGGAGACCACTAAGAGAACGCTCAGAATAGAGACAGATTTCTTCCCCTATTTATGCATGCCTTCTGCTAGGTGAGATTCACTCCTATTTAGGGCTTTAAAGAAGACTTTTTTTTTCCTCAGGGATGAATTTCACTTATTAGTATTAATGCATACATCCATTTTGGGTCTTTTGCCAACAGCAAAAATCCGGGGGACATGGACCAGTACCTCTGAGGCAGAACAGACAGACTACTTACAACGCTGTAAAACTGGCTACTTTCTTGAAATGCTTTTTATCAAATTTCTTACGTGCAGCAGCTCAAACTCACTAAGGGTTTAATTTTTCATTTTATCGTATGCTATTTTGCACATCTTGCTACAGGGTTTCCCTGGAAGTGCATAAACTTATTTTAATTGTTCCCAGTGCTGACACCCATTTAATTAAACGGTAGTACTATAACAAGATTTATTATACAGAAACAGAGACTTTTTTAAAGCAGTAATGGAACATGTAATAGATGTGTCACATTTTAAGGGCCTAATTAAATCTATTGTTTCTCTATGTCGCCAGCATGTCTCTCTCCAGTGTAAGATATAATTTTAAGTGGCTGAGATGTTTATTCCAATGATGATATGAGCCAGATCCACATTTAGGATGGTAGAGCATGTGTGGTGTGGGGCACTGAATATAACTCAGATAAGCGAAAGAAGTGAAAACAAGCGGATGAGTTTTGCTCTTTGCAGTTCTCATCTGATGTCCTTGGCTGGGAAAAGGAGCTGAGTCAGGCTTAGGGGCACAGGTGGAAATCCAGTCCCTCTCCCATCCAGCAGACACAGCTGCTTATTGTGGTTCACCACCTCCCCCCCGTCTGAGCCTGACCCCTACAGAGATGAACAGGGAAGAGGTAGAGGACCAGTGAGTCTTCCCAGCTCATCAAACAGCCTTTAGAAGGCATCTCCAGGGTGATGCAGGGACTAAGCTCCACCTGACCTAGGCAGAGAACAGGGGTGGTTCTTAAATCAGCATGGCAATGGTACAATTAGCAGGGGAGTAAGAGCAGGCACACTAATGATTTTCTGCTGGGATGCCTCCTAGGACAGAAAGTTCTGCACTGTCCCTTCCTCCAGGATGTGCCTCATAAATAAAACACATTTATCTGGAGCTGTCTGGGATAGCAGCTCTGTGTGAGCTTTCCCACTAGCTCAGGGATTTTGGTGTTTGGGGGGATTTTTAACCCAGTGCTAGCTTTCAGATGCCAAGAGGGGAAAAATAAATAAATAGACAAATAAATGAATAAATAAATAAATAGACAGATAGATAAATAAATGCATTGCAGTGATATAGCACAGAGCCAGGTTGGATTTTCCAAAACACCCAGCATTAAGCAGACTCTGCTCCCAAAACAGAAGCTCCCAACTTCCAGCAGCGATAATTAGGCTGCAGCCTGCTATTCTTAGAGAAATTCCCCTTTGTCCATAATCTCTAGACAGAAGAGATGTGCAACATTTTGGAGACAAGCTGAACTCCAGCTGAGAGGAAGGATTTCAGCCCATGAGGCCAAACTCCTTCGCCCCAGCGGCATTTCAGCAGCGGAGCAGACCGCAGGGCACAGCTCGTGCGTGATCAGAATCACTGTGCTTCATCCCTTCTGTACAGTTAATACAATCACTGCTGATTTTAAGGGCAATCAAATACTGCAAGTCCCTAAAAATGAGAATAATAAGAAGCGCTGAGGGAGACAAATTCCCTTAGAGATCATCAGAGATTGTTTTAAAGAAGAAAATTCAGCGCAAGCTAGATAGCAAATGTAATAACTCATGCAAAATACCCTTTTGCAGAGAATCAGAAGCATAGTGGTTATTTAGTCTTTGGCATCTATAACCTTTTGTAGTGAAGAATATGTTTGAATTATTTAGTTTTAAATAAGTAATCACTTTTTTTCTGCTTTAACATTCTGAAAATAATTATATTACTTAAGGTTCATTAACTGTTTCCAGCAGAATAACTGGCTTTATTTAATTAGCTAGATGAAGCTTTTTAGTTACTTTCTTTCCATCACTGATTAAACATTAGTTTCAGAAGATTAGCAACTATTTTCTTCCAGTCAATATGCTCTCTAGTTTATAATCTTTTGGGGTGGGGGTGGGGGGAACCCACAGTAAATCAAACTGAAATGCTGTGATTATTCAGAAAATACATCAATGAGAAATAGGGTTTGCTGAACTCCTTCAACCCTTAGCAGTAAAAATGCTAAAATGCTCAAAAGCAAAGCGAATACCACTTGTAAGAGACCAGGTTCTCTTGCTACACTCTTTGTTATTGAGCAAGAACTGTGCTCTGAATATCTTCAAAGGGATACTGGCATGAAATAAGCATAAACCTGATGTAATATATCAATCGTGTATTCTACTTACCTGGCTTGCCTGCCAAAGCACATTACAGGTTGAAATATGAGCTGTTACTCTCCCAATCCAATTCCAGTACGTGGAAATGACCATCACATTATGGGCATTGAATATTCAGGATTTATGCTTTTTTCTTAAAACTGACTTCAGGACATTCCTGCAGCAGTGAATCCTACATGTTTTCTGTACAAGTGGTAAGTAAACCTTGCCCCTGTATGCTTCAGCTGCCCAAAAAGGACAAAATATGAAAGTCCTGTAGATCTGAGATTTTTTTTTATTTTTTTTTTTTTGCAAAGTACAGCTCCGTGTATGCTACCCTGGATGAAAAGGGTGGTGAATAGGAAGGAAATGGTGAAAGTAAAGCAGAAATCAACTTGGAAAGAGACAATCTCCATGTCTTTGCCAAACCCACCATCCAGGAAGCCACCCTCCGTCCCACCTGCTACACCACTGAGATGCACATAAGTCTATGGGGCCAGATGGGTTACATCCAAGGGTGCTGAAAGATTTGGCAGACGGGCTCACCTAGCCACTTTCTATTGTTTACGTGAAGTCCTGGCTAACTACGGAAGTCCCAATGAACTGGAAGGTAGCAAATTTAACACCCATCTACAAGAAAGGCAGAAAGGAGGATCCCAGAAACTATAGATCTGTCAGTCTGACCTCAGTACCAGGGAAGGTCACGGAGCAGATCATCTCGAGTGCCGCGACATGCCATATAGAGGACAATCAGGGGATCAAGGCCAGTCAGCATCGGTTTATAAAGGCAGGTCCTGCCTGAAGAACCTGATCTCCTTCTATGACAAGGTGACCCAATTATCGGACAAGGGAAAGTCTGTGGATATTGTCTACCTAGATTTTCAAAAAGCCTTTGACACTGTTCTCCACAGAATTCTCTTGGAAAATCTGGTTGCTCGTGGGTTGGATGAGCATATGATCTGCTGGATAAAGCACTGGCTGGATGGACAGGCCCAAAGAGTCGTGGTCAATGAAGTTAAATCCAGCTGGCAGCCAGTCACAGCTGGTGTTCCTCAGGGTTCAGTGTTGGGACCATTTATGTTTAACATCTTTACTGATGATCTTGATAAGGTCATAGAGTGTATCACCAGTAATTTCACAGATGACACCAAGTTAGGTGGCAGTGTTGATGTGCACAAGGGTAGGGAGGCCCTACAAAGAGATTTGGATAGATTGGATCGATGGGACAATGTTAACGGTATGAGCTTCATCAAGGCCAAGTGCCAGGTCCTGCACTTGGGCCACAACAACCCCGTGCAACACCACAGGCTTGGGGAAGTGTGGCTGGAAAGCTGTCTGGCAGAAAGTGTCCTGGGGGTTCTAATTGACAAGCAGCTGAATACAAGCCAGCAGTGTGCCCAGGTGGCCAAGAAAGCCAATGGCATCCTGGCTTGTACTAGAAATAGTGTGACCAGCAGGACTAGAGAAGTTATTGTCCCCCTGTACGTGGCACTGGGGAGGCCACACCTTGAGTATTGTGTCCAGTTTGGGGCACCTCAATACAGGAGAGATATCGAGGTGTTAGAGCAGGTGCAGAGGAGGGCAACAAAGCTGGTGAAGGGTCTGGAGAATAAATCTTATGAAGAATGGTTGAAGGAGCTGGGGCTGTTTAGTTTGAAGAAGAGGAGGCTGAGGGGAGACATCCTCGCTCCCTAAGAAAGGACATTGTAGAGAGGCTGGTGCTGGTCTCTTCTCGCAGGTCATTAGCATTAGAACACGAGGGAATGGCTTCAAACTGCAAGAGGGTAGGTTTAGACAGTGCATTAGGAAAAAAATTTTCACAGAAAGAGTAGCCAAACATTAGAATAGGCTGCCCAGAAGGGGAGATATGGTTTAGGGGTGAGCTTTGTAGAGTCGGTTTAATGGTTGGACTCAATGCCCTCAAGGGTCTTTTCCAGCCTGAATGATTCTATGATTCTATACCCCACAGAGGAAGAGGAGGAGGGTTACCGGCTGCAGTTCTTGGGCAGGATCTGGGGCATTACAAAGCCAGCACAGGAAAGAACCTTGCTCACTCAGTAGACAAATACTTTTATTGACAATTTACAGTCCTATCTGGCCACTCACTGCAGTCATTTGACACCTTCCTACACTGAAAACCATCCAACCTCCACAATGCCATAATCTGGACTACCAAAAATGAAAAAACATGGGATGATAACAACTTTTACTGAATTAATAAAGTCAACAACTTTGTAGAAACAAGATCCAATCACATTAGCTCTCAACTACTGTCTTATCTTTCTTGAATTTTAGCAAACAAAACCTCCACGTCTACAAAGCATGCAAACACAAGCATGAAATTTTACATTCCTCCTTTCACAAGGAAAGAAATAGTGTCTTGTTCGGATCTGCCAGTTAGTTTTTGTGCCCTTCACAAATTGTATTTGCTTGCAGCAGTAAAACCAGAACTTTGATCTGTCCTTGCAGCACATTCCCCTGGAAGCAAGCATGGCCAAGTAAATGCATGTACCTACTGCAGACTTCAAAATGACACAGTTTTGACGTGCCATGGGTTTCAGCTAATGGGAATGAGCAGGGGGTTCATGGCTAGTATGTCGATCTTTAGTGAGGGCATACATCTATATAGTTCATCAGGAATAGAAAACATGCAAAAGAAAAACACTATTGATTTTAACTGAAAATTACAAGTTTCTATGGATTGCTATTTTTAATTATTATTATCTTTTACCTATTCCACGGTCAAGGCCTTTTTTTTGCACATACCATACAAACATAAATGTAAACTGTCAGTATCATCAAAGATATCTTTATGCTTGGCGACATGAAATGACTTTACCATGAACTACAGCTACACTTTCCATGGGGTCTTTTATGACCTGAGTCTAAGGAGTCAAGTTTTAAGACAGACCTCTGCCTGTCCCCATCTTGAAAGTAATACACTCAACTTGTAAGAATGCTACAGATGTGCCAAACAGCCAAAAGCAAACCAGAGAGTAAAATTCTAGCTACTAACAATTTTTTTTTTTTCGAGTTGCTGCTGTGCTATTTTTTGCTTGTTTTCTGAGCACGCCACCAGCTAACATAAGGGCCACATCTAATCTGCTCTGGTGCATAGATGGATGAGAGCAAGCCCTGCTCACAGCCTCCAAGTACAGCGACTCCCTCCTAACACAGGATCAGTTGTATACTTGCATGTTATTAAGGAAAACAAATGCAATAGGAATATCTAGTCTGAATTCCTACGTGGCATGGGCAATGGATGTCCACATAACAGTGGGAACTGTGCCCTATAGGCAAGTTTTGGAAAGAGCCTTCTGTCTATTTCCACAAAGTCAACACCCAACCAGCTGACAGACAGAATTCAGGCACTGTTTAACACAGCTGTCAGTATGGTGGTTTACATTATCTCTTTGAGCATTATATGCATTTTCACAGTGGGTGAAATCTGTCCAGAACTCAACAAAACATGTCCATCTATTGTCTGGGTTTTGCAAGAAGGACACCAAACCCTTTTTCTTTCTTTTTAGGTAAGTGATGTGGTGACAACACAAAAAAATACTTCAGGCTCTTGTTTTCTCCCTGTGAAAGCAGTGACTAAGTTACAGACAAGCCTTTATGAAGGAAGGGCTCAATGTGGGTTTGTATAAAGGATGAGGGAAAACTGATAGCAGGTGGCACCTTCGTTCCAATATTCACACAGCAAAATCAAAGCTGGAAGGTAACTGTTAAATTTTGTCTGTGAAGTAAAGTTTCTCCTTTTAACATAATACATCTAGGCAGGCTATTGCAATTCCCTGCCAAAACAATTCTATTGTGGTGGCCTCAGTGCTTAATAGGAAAAATAGTAAAACCACAAATTCCTCAGGATAAAAGAAAAAGGGTTGTTGGGGGTTTTTTTGACCTTATTATGCTAAACGTGTTGTTCCATTTCCCTGTCTCTCAAAATGTGGCTTGCAACAAAAGCAAAGGATGAAGTCAACTTCTGATACAGTCAGATACGGTCTGGATCTTAGACCTCAGCTTCATTGACTCCAGTGAGTTAGTCCTAGCTACCACAATAAACTTGCACCGCGAGCAAGTTCACTTCTCCAGTTTAGCCATCTGTAGGAAAAGCTCCTTATTAGGCAAAGGGACTCCTAATTAAGGAGTAGAAGTAAGATCCCGAGCCAGCATTAACTGCCAAAGCTTTACAGATTGTAATTCTCCCCAAACTTTCAAAAATGTCTTTCAAAAACTTGTGGGTTTGACAGCCATTTCACAGACACTCCTTCCCTCCAGCTCCAACTGTCCTGGCTGGCTCTGCCCTGCTTTTCTTTACTTTGCTGGCATGTCAGAGCTCTGAAAACTACAACTTGCTCCAAATTTCCTCTTCTATGATCATTGTCAGTGACTTTTATTGTTGTTCCTTTTCAATGTAGCGTTGTCATCTTGATTGACTAAATGGTAAATCTCTCAATAGCTGATGTGTTTTTCAGCTCGTCTCTTACAAAATAACCCTCTAGTCCTCTTGGTCATGGAAAGGACTTGGGAGAGCAGGGAGAAAGCAAACACAGAATAGAAAATAAATTTAAATATTCTGACATTTGGTTTTTTTCACAGTGGAGTGATTTGCAGGAAAGCTTCACGTGAATTTTTTTTTTTAACTCCTTGGAACTATCAGAACCCACGCTTCTCACTCAGGTTTTGGAAACACAAAAGGCAGTTACCGACTGTCCCAAGTCACTGCCCACACAAATGTAACCATGCCAGCTAACTAAACCAGCCTACGGGGAACAGGTATGCTGGTCACCCAGCCCAGTTTTCATCTATTCTTTTATAGAATCAATTAAAAAATAATTTCCAAGACATTTGTATGGCACCCCACAACAGGATTTCATTGCATCTTGATAATTCAGGATCTTCTTTCCCTGGTGTCTGTAGCTGCAGACTTTTTTTTTTTAATCTGTTCCATCTGTGCAGTGCAATGAATTTCTGTTAGACTTTACAGTGACTGTCCTCCCAGTTTAAATCTTCCCAGAGAACCTGTTTACCTGTGCTTAATATCCAGGCTGTGCTGTAATAAATCACTTAAATGGACTTACAATTTAGTTGTAAAACACCAAGAGATGCTGACCAAGAATACCATCACATTATAAGCAGGAAACTCTCATGTTAGGGATATTGTTTTCTTGCACTAAACACAGTATAAGGTTAGATCTTTTACACAGTAACACACACAATAGAGGAGGTTCTTTCTAAAGACATTATCAGCATATAGATTTATCCTGAATATCACAGTATCCTGAACCCGGCAGTGGGCCTGATTCTGCCCTGAATTAAATCAATTTCTTTATTATTCCTCTTGATTTTTCCTGGAACAAGAAAATCTTGAACACCCCTCAGAAGCTAATGTGTGTACCTGTGGTTTACAGATCGTGATAGCATTTCAATGATAATACAAGTACAATACCCTTCCACAGAGCAGGGTCACTATGTGTGGTCCCCCTTCCAGAGCTCACAGGTGTCTGCTGGCACCCCTTTCTCCCCAGTCTTCCCCACAGCCCTCGGTGAAGCCCTTAGACATAGAAAAGCTGGTGGGACTTGTGAAATGACATATGAAAGCCCATTACTTTACTGAAGCATCACCCAGAATATCCAAGCAGAGGCCACGGCATCATCACAGTAGCTACTTTAAAAAAAACAAAACAAAACAAAACAAAAACCCACAAAAACATAACACCCCCCACACCACAAACCAACATTACATAAAAATCCTGAAATATATGGCACGAAGGAAGAGGTATTACCATCATTTGACAAAGAAGAATTCAGACGACAGATTCAAAGATGACCACACCAAAGCATCTGGCAGAGCTACGCAACATGCCTACACAATCTGGGTCATCTCCCTTCACACCAGGATGCACCTTCTCCTTATTCAGCTACAAGTCACTCTTCACTTAATAAAATAACACAGCAAACAGAAACATCAGTTCCCAAAGCATCCTGTGAATGGATTCACATTATCTGTGAAGATAGCGCTGTCACCTCTAAAGGATGATACACAGAGCAAAAAGCCTCTCTATATGATACCGAAGGGACTGAAGCGCCTCCTAAGTTATGGAGATGAGAGAGCTACATAACGTTACTGTTGGGTTTAGAAACCCTACAGTTATGCTGTTTACCTACGGGCAACCAGGGATCCTAGCGAATTTTGGGGAAACAGTGATGCTATCCCATAAGGAAGGGCTCCTCAGATAACAGAGGGAGTGGCAGTGCACTGTGGCACTGTGCAAGAACAGTTGCTCAGAGTTCACTTAACTTGAGCCTTTTTCTTGCGGCTATCAAAAGACTTGACCAGCCATAACAGAGATGGGATTCTAACCCATGGGCATTGCAAAACTTTGTATTAAGAAGTCAAAGGAGAGAATTAGGTCAAAATGATCTGAATCAAAAATCTAGTGATGTGAAGGGAGGAAAGAAAAAAAAGAAAAAAAACCACACTAACATCCACACCACACACATCTTCAGACAGCAAGAAGGCAAGAGTCATGGAGGAATGAGACCCAGCCACTACAGCATTAAGGAGGCACAATGAGGAGATGCAATGGTGTGTGATGCAAATAGTTTAGCAGCAGAGAAACAGATGGAGAATTCAAAGGACTACCATGTCTCCTTCACCACGTGCTTGTTGTTACCCTTCTGCTGCAGGTTTCTGCCTCACCTTCAGAAGCAAAAAAGATCATATGACCATTGGAGTTTCTCTGCTGCGGAGTTCACAGTGAAGTGGGTGAGGAAAGTTCACTTAATCACCTACGTTTTCTGACCAGAACGAGCTGTTGACTCCAGCACATCGGCCACAAGAGTAAGTTGGCCAAAACAGCATCTTTCTCAGACCCAGAAGAGGACATCTGCCTTCCCCTCACATTGTCTTTCTTGTTGATAAGCTCTGTGGACTCTTCATCCTGAGAAAACTCACAGAGAGAAGCAGCTCCTACTTAAAAGGTTTCAGACAATTCAACCCCAGGCTGCTTCTTGATGGATAAAAAGTTGACTTGACTTAAACTTCTTTTCTTAATTCATAGACAAAACATAAGTGCGTGCCAGTATGGAGCCAACTGACAATTCTCTGGGTCAAATTCTGCTCACAGCTGAATGAAAACAAATTTGTACATTCATTTAATTGGTATTTACATTAGTGTAACCAAGTGAAGAAATTGTCTAGTCAACTCTGATCTGACTCTCACATTATGAAAATTCAAAGCACAAAAAAAAAATGCTTTTTAAACAGGCAATTTTATGCAATAAATTGCATTATAAAGTAAGAACCTAAAGGTCAGATTTACATCCAGAATTTTACCCTTTTATACACGCCATGAAACTTATTTATCTGGAAATTAAAAAAATGGATTTACAAGTTGAGGTTAAACTCAGACACCCAGAAAGCTAAGGGCCAGATATTTTTTTCTGCCTTTTCTCCCCTCTGACCCCGTGTCCACACACACGAGCCAGCAGGCCACATTGGGGCAGGGGGTGTGCATGGCCCAGGGAGTCTCCAGATTGTGCTGGGACAGGAACTGTGTCACACTATCCTCAGTGCCGTCCAGCACGACGGGCTGGCTGAGCCCACGTCGCCACAGCTGCAGAGACTCCAAACTTCAGAGAAACCCTATGAAAATCCCCCAAAATGGTATAACACAGATGATCTCTCAGTTGTCTTCAGTAACTCTATGGACCTATTGAGCCTCCAGACAACAGGATAAGAACAGGTACTTTATTAGGCACCTCTCCATCACAACAACCCCATGAAAAACTGCAAGCCTGGGGAAGAGCAGTGCAAGAGCCGCCTGGCAGAAAAGAACCTGGGGGTGTTGGTTGACAGCAGCTGAACATGAGCCAGCGGTGTGCCCAGGTGGCCAAGAAGGCCAATGGCATCCTGGCCTGTATCAGGAATGGTGTTGTCAGCAGGAGCAGGGAGGTGATCATGCCCCTGTACTCGGCACTGGTAAGGCTGCACCTTGAACCCCATGTTCAGTTTTGGGCCCCTTGCTATAATAAGACATTGAGGAGCTGTAGCATGTCCAGAGAAGAGCAAAGCTGGTGAAGTATCTGGAGAATAAGTCTTACGAGGGAACTCGTGTTGTTTAGCCTGGAGGAAAGAAGGCTGAGGGGAGACCTTATCACTCTCTACAGCTACCTGAAAGGAGGTTGTAGCGAGGTGCACGTCAGTCTCTTCTCCAGAGGTAAGCATTGTTAAGCATTGGAACAGGCTGTCCAGGGAAGTGGTGGAGTCACCATCCCTGGGCATATTTAAAAGATGTGTCGATGTGGTGCTTAGGGACATGGTTTAGTGGTGTACCTGGCATTGCTGGGATAATGGTTGGACTAAGTGATCTCAAAGGTCTTTTGTAACCTAAACAATTCTGCGATTCTGATTCCATCCTATCAAAATGCTTGTCTTTGCTTTCCATGCCCTCTGCTTCCAATATCCAGGTTGTTTATCTATTACCTCTTTGAAGTCACCAACCAGCAAGTTCTGCACCCTTACAAGTTAGCAATACTGCCTCTTAGCACCACAACCACTGCATTTTAAACGCATACACCCATTTTTTCTCCAGTATGGACCTTATCTTACAAAGGGAGTTTCCTGTACATCTCTCTAAAAGTCACTACAACATTTTCCTTGCAATCTCATCCCAAAACTTCACTACAAGGCCTGAACAACTAAACCCCCCCAAAAATTGCAGCTATGGTTAAGGTGCTGGTGAACCAAGGTCCTGGCTGCCCATGCGCACAGGTGCTGACCCACAAACCATCTCCTTTGCCCGATGCCTCTACCCATTAGCCCTCATCCACACTCCCATGAGCTCACAGAGATCTGTTTGTACTGTGCTTGGGTACATCAGGTCCACGGGCCATACTGGTTGTTCCCAGGCACAAGTGTAACACAGATCACAAAGAAGTCATTAGCAAATCAAAGGGAAGGTAAAACGAAGCAGCCTTTTACCCACTTTCAGCAGACAAGAGGGAACTTGTGCTTTTGCCATACTTAACTTCTACTCGTGCAATTAATACTCCTTGATTTCACTTTATCGTCATGGGGCATTTTCCTATTTGAAATTGTTTGTTAACCTGAACCAATTTTTTTACTATGTATTTACATTTAATCATCTAGCAAGACTGATTATCTTGAGTACTAATAACAATCAACACATTACTAACGTCACTTTAGTTTCAAGCTGTATGACTAAACATTGCAAATTAATTCCAAGTTAATCAGTTTCATTAGCTATGCAAATATTTCCTTGGCTTAAAGCATTAAATCAGATTTAATTTGCTAAGACAATATTAATCAGGAGCTTATGTACTCCATTCTTGCTTTCCATTTATTAAGGTATGTTACACTGTGGGATCTCTAGGCAAAATAAATAAATAAAAATACTAAACTGTTAAACTTGGGCCTTTGTTTGCAACTTCTGTATTATGACAAAATCTGAAGGCAAAAGAAAAGAATCAAGTCCAGGAGACACAAGATATCACAGCTTCCCCCTTACTAGAATTTAGAATGGATTGAGATGTATTTAAATTTAGATACTTCATAAATGTTGTCTCACAAGATCACTGTATTGAGTTTTTCTTACTGCAAGTGTACTAACACTACATCATACATAGAACTGTGATCTCACTTGTGCCTTAACTCCAAAGTATTTTGATTGGAAGTGTGAAGCAAACTCACTCAAGAGAGCTCAGGATGCTGAGGTGCAGCATTATTCCTTATAGAGTATGTAGAGGTACAGACAGAAGACAGTTTGCAAGAAATTACTACTGTACACAAACATTCAGAATTGGCCACTCCTTTAAACTTATTTGTTTAAATAACATATTTCCTTTGCATCAGTGGATGTTTTGCCTCTGCAAAACCACAACTATTAATGTCACTGAGTAGAAATTTAAGAAGCTGGGCTACTGGGAAGGCAATTATTAGAGATTATCTAAACATCAGGTTCTTAATCCAAAAAGCAAACTAGGAAGTTGAGTACAAGAGAACAGGATGAGCCAATGGGCTACTCTTGGATAGACTGCAGCAGATCAGCTGCTGATGTGCTCCTTGTGGCATCACATCTGGGCATGCAGGTGAAGACCTCAGCACCGAAGGTATCAGCTCACCTAGAAATCACTACTTACCCCTTAGAAGAAGAAAAAACTAGTAATTAATTCATTGTAACTTGAACTCCCTGTGTGTCTTTGAAGAGAGACTTGGCTTTTAGATGCCTTAGTTCTTCATTTTCAATGATATTGTCCTATGAAGAGGAATGCTTTAAGGACTGGAAAGTACTAGAAGTGCTAAATGTAAAAGCACTAACCAGAAGTTTGCTATTGTTTTTTCCATCTATTTAGGAATTGGTAATGTTGGATTTCTCCCAAGAGCATTGTAGGAACAGTAGATTCACATTCGGAAGATTCCTTTTCAAGAACACCTTGTTGGTCTAGCTATGGAAATTTAATCCCTACCGTCAGCCCTGTGACAGACGATTTGAATGGCAACTGGATCACAAATGTGATTCAGAGACAGTGAATGGTGCAAGTTCCTGGTAGTCAGTTATTTGTATTTTACACTTCGTCTTCACATTTCTGCCCTGTGCATCTCTCATTCTTTGAAAAGCTATACATATCTCAAGACTGGTCCTAAGCCACAGAGTTAGTATGTTATTTTACAGCTTTAGTGTTGATGAACAAAGAAAGGGCAGGGAAAATTAGATATTGCATTTAGATCTAATTTTCATTTGATGTACTGTCATGGGACAGTACATGGGACATAAACCCATATCTTGGTCTATCAAGTGCTGTTGATTTCAGTGAGAATAGCTTGTCATTTTTTCAGGTCAACATCACAGTCAGAGCGTGATTGGATATATGAGGGGTAACATCCTCCAGTCAACCCACAGATTTGACCACACTGCCATCTGATGCTCCCCCTTTCCCCATGGGAAATGGATTGGGTTAGGTTTACATTACCTGAATAGGAGAGATGACGGAGGGGTCTGCCCTTTGCACCTTGGGTTTGTGGAACAAGTTAAATGATACCACATTTAGATCCCCTGTGCTGAGGTGCAGCCCTCCCACGACATCCCAAGGAAGTAGGCAGAATGGACAGGAGAGCCTCAGACCTATCTTCCTCTCCCAAAGCAGCTTTTTCTTCCCTTCTGGAACACAATTTCTGATTCAAGACTGAGCCTTTCCAAACCAGTGAAAACTCCCTGCTGTTCTTTTCCATTCCTGCAAGCTGCTTCTCACGAGCCATCTGCCTTGGCTTTGGCATGTCTTTGGCATGAGGACAATCTGGTGAGATGTAGGTTGGCATCAAGTCTGTTGATTAAACCAGTAATGGCTCAAAAGCAAGTTTACCTGACCACTCGTAACTCAAGCAAGTTTCTTTCGCAGATCTAAATTGCATCAGTTATTATATAGAAGTAAAATCACATCTAAAGAGTTATGTATGACTACACCCTGGGACAAGTTCCACTTGGCCAGAGCTACATGAACTTGGAGTAGCTGAACTTAGATAAACGGATTGGGTTATAAAAGTTGGATTTAATTGCTTCATCTGGGCAGACGGAAGATGAGAGATACACCCATCTTGTGTAGCAGCTCCAGCAAGTATTTACTTCTTTAACAGACCTTTGCAAACCGGGAACTATTACTTCATGGATACACAGACACAAAAGAGCTGTACTTACACTATTCAAACCCTTAAACTCAGCAGGATTAATACATACAACTAACTTCAATCCTATGAGTGTGCTCAACTTGGTTTTTGTGACATCGCTCACACCCATGCAATTTCAATAATTAAGAGATGTCCTGGACATCAAGGATGAATAAAAGAAGGCAATCACTTCTTGTTGTTACGGTCCTTCTCTTTTAGCAAATACTCATAAATTTAAATAGTTTAGAATTGAATTCACTCATCTCCATTAGTTTTCACTCATCACAAATTAAAATATTTATTTCACATTTATTTTCATTCCAAGTCCCTTACTTAAGCAGAACGCAAATCTGCACAAAGGGCTCATGGATACATAAGGGGTATCAGACACTTTCTCCGGTTTTGGATTTGTTTTTTTGGTTTTTTTTTAAGATTTGGTCAATCAGTTACTTATTTATTAAATAAAATTCAAAGCAACAGAGCTTGTTTTTTTAGAGACTATTCACTAGTTTTTGAAGATACTGTTCACTCTGGGTTTTTTTTCAGTTTCTCAGTTGCTCGTCTAAACAATACACAACTCAAAATTAACAAGGAAAGGTGTGAAAAGGGATTAACTTGACCTCTACGTTCTTCACAAAGAAGAGATGCACTGAATGAATTTCATCTGTGGGGCTACAGCAATTATATATGAGCTCAGAAACAGTACACCCACATTCCTCCTTGTTTTAACCCAAAGCAGCCAAAGTATAGGCTTAAAGCAACTGACATCCCACACTAGTATCACCTGGCCCCATATTCAGCAGCGAGATTAGGATCCAGTGGCCAGCCAGCCCTTGGGAAGTGACAAAACACATCTGAGAAAGCAAGAAGAAATGGGGAAGTAGGGGAAGCTCCATGAAACATCTGTTTGATATTTCTCTCATTCATATTCTTCTGCTTCATTCTTTTTATCTGGAAAGAAGTCTCCTCTCGGGCAGCCACATGGAGAGTCCAAGAGTTATTCTGAGCCAAAAGAAACAAGGTGGAGACAGGAAAGTTGAGCCAAAGGGCACTTGCTGTGTGATCTGGGCATGCAGCAACTGCTGGCTGAGCTCTTTCCAGTTCCCCTTCACACCCACCCATGCTTCATCTGTGCAAGGGTGAGCCAGCAAGAGGCATAGCAGGATGGCGTCAGACCCACAGCTGGTGCTACCCTTGGCTCCCTTGGGCTTCCACATGTGGAGGTAGAGGAAGGTAGGTGAGGATGGGCAGAGGAAGCTAGCACTGAAAGGAGGCTGTGCACGGGCTGGAAACAGTGAAAAAAAAAAATCATCTATAGGTGCCAAGGTTGTGGGGTAGCACTGCCTGCTTGCAGTTGGCCAGGCAGCAGGAGTACTGGAAGAGCCCTACTGGCCTTAGTGACCTTCTGTTCTGGGCATCTTGGGCTGGCAAGTCCAGGGGAGGAACAATAGGACTTGACCAAGCTGAAGAGTGAAAAGGCAAGCTCTGCTGGCACAAATTCAGTGATTACCTTTGGAGGGGAACAGTAACTTCTTACTAATCACATGACGCCAAGGGGCAGGACCCGGGGAAAGGGTACTCAAGAGGTTGTACATGGGAGAGGAGATATCAAGAAGGGCAGTGGGACATTCTAAATTAATATATAAAAGTAGACAATGAGTCCCAGTCCAAATAAATAAATAATCAGAAATGCTGCACCAAGATGTCATCTGCAGCCCTTCCCCACTTCATTGGGCTTTCTGATACAAGCCATTACCCAAGGACTTGTTTTCATCCTCTTTTGGCTTGTATTCAAAGAAAACTCTGGCCCTGATGAGCCTGAAGAAAATCCAACTTTCCTTCACAGTAGGCTAAATTTATTGGAAGAACAAGAATGTAGCCTGATGAGAAAATAAGTAGTCAAGTACCTCGTGTAGTATCTGCTGTGTCTGGGAGTGGGGTGCCACCCACCACCCTTCCAGCCACCATCACCTTCTTCATCCTTCCACCCCACCACTATCTCCTTCAAACACCAACATCAACCAATTTGCCGCAGCTTTCTAATACATATCTAGCAAATACAAATATTTTGGAATAATACTGATGCCAGTAAAGAGATAATTAAGGAGCTGTTTACCATACTACTCTACAGTAAGCTTGTACCATTGTCTTCTACGGGGTTGAGAACTGAAACACTTTGGGTGTGGATGCAGTACATAGCCAGCTCACCATCGCCCTGCTAATTAGGGATGTAATTATGTGAGGATCATTAACAGAACATAGCCCCTGACCAAACGATCAAGCTTTCCTTTGTTGCTAACCCAGAGAAAGGAAAGCTAGTCCATACCAGAAGTCTTGACTTCCAAGTGTGCAAACTGAGAAACTAAAGGCAACAGTGAAGTCAGCTGGAGAATAAAGAGCAGGGATTTAAGCAGAAGCTTTTTTCATCCTTAAATCAACAAAACCCTGGAACTCCCTTTTAGCAGCAGAGAAGCATTCCAGAGATAGCTGGTGGAATACACGTCTTAGGTGTTAGCAATAATAAATACAGGGAATGACAATGACACTACATCATCAAAAACTCCTCAGCTAAGCTGAATCAGAAATTACAGAGAAAAATAAAAGCAGGCAAAAGCAGTAGCAACCTAAACCACAGAAGAAAAATTATCTCTTACCTTCCTTTCTGCAAGGCAGCAGCTTGCAGGTGCTCAAGCACCCAGCCAAGAGCAGCACCACCCATCTGGAAGGCACGGAGGCACAAATCCAAAATCCCCTTAAAGCAAGAAAGAGGACAAACCCAGGCTCCTTTCTCCTCATAGGCAGCAGCATTTATTCCCTCTACTGGAAACTCTTTACAAGAATGAGTTTGCAAGAGTTTCTTCCTCCCAAATGACAGGTGTAGGGATTTGCAGCTGTGGATCCTGAATGGGTACAGCTGTTTGCCTCCAGGAGCCCTGCCCTAGTGTGAGCTGGGCTTCAAATTCATGCCTATGCCCAGGGCTCACTGGCTCTTTATATAGCTTGCATAATTTGGGATTGCTTTTTTTCTGAGGGGTTCAGTTCCATCCATGAGCTTTACAAGAAGCTTGCAAACCAAACTTAAGAAACAGGGACTGCTGCAGTAGTTGGATAGGAAAAAGGCAGAGAAGTTTGATACTGGCTCCAGCTCTTCAACCTTAGGCGATACTATTCAGCTTTTGCAAAAACACATGACAGCTGTGTCCAGGCAAGACATGGAAGAATTGGGGTCAGTCACATCCTGAGCCTGTTCCCAAGCATTACACTAACTCATGCACACCAGTGAAGTGCAACTAAAAAAGATTTTAAAAAAACCTTAACAAAAAGTGTATGAGGTTAATCACAAATAAACTAAAAGTGCCTGTCATACAGAACTTGATTCCAATTTCACTTCACGCTGGTGTAAGTAAAAATGTCTTTCATTTTTCCTGTATTTCTGCCAGTAATCATTAAAAGGTTTTACAAAATAATCTTTCTTTAAGGTTACTAGGCACCGTATATTCAGGGAGATATTCTGTTTGTCAAGACGGTTGAAAATATTCATCTTTCTGGATTTTGGCCTCACAATGCAACATGCGCGTCTCATCCAAAAAAAACCCATAATGTCTGCTCTAGCTCATTACCTAAACAGCTGACAAACTCCACTAATTTGACGTTGAATTGAGGGGAAAAAAAATGCTGTATACTTCATAAGTTGTATAAGGACAAGCAGAAAACATTCCTACATGCTTTATCGGTATTAATGCGTTTTCTGACCAATGGCCAATTACACAAGGTCCTGCACCCTTGTAGAGAATCACCCTTGGAAATATTGACCTTGAAATAATGTAACCCTACTGGATGTCAGTGGAAGAAGTAAGAAGATGAATAAGCTGAGGATGAATAACACTATTTCGTTTTGTAATTAACACTAAAATTTGGTACAATGTTTCTTTATAAGCCTACATATTCAAAAACTTCTACTTTAATGAACCCCCAGGAAAAAAAAAATGTGTAAACTGCTTTCCAATCCACTTCATAATGTTTACCAAAAAAAATAGTAGTTTTTTAATCAATACAGTAGGGGTACTTCTGATTTTTTACCAACAAATTGTGAGCTATCATTTTTATATAATACACTTATATTAAATATTAAACCAAAATTTAACTATTTAAATTACTATAGTCTTTTTAGGCTCTCTCCTATTCATCTCTGCATTGGCAGAATCTTACAAGCTGGCCTGCAGTATGTAGCAAGTGAAACTTGATGTAACTGCAGCCCTTTTGAACCTGAAAGTCCATGAAATACTTGAACCAAAATCTCAGGATCTAGGCAGCATGCCATTATTTTTTCACACAGTATTCAAATACCATGGGAACGGGAAAGTGTAGAAACCCCAGTACAATTTTACCAATCAGGCCACATCTACCGTTAGAATCAAAAATACCCATTCTGACCAGGACCATTAAAAAGAGATCAAATGTGCCATAGGTATTTTTTTCCAGAGTGATGTGCCAAAGCAGAGTCAGTAAGAACATACACACAGATAAAATGAATGAGGTCGGGTGCAAAACTACTTCTTACCTTATGAACTTCTGAAGTCACATTTTGATCTCATTTGCGGCAATGTTAATCCAGAGTTCAATCAAATTCAAATTTATGCCATTATAAGCGAGAGGAGAATTTGGCTCCTAAATTACAGCAGCTAAGCACAACAGATTTTGTTTCCCTTGGAGTGTTTTTAAGCTCCTGATAAAGAGACAGCTTTTATGTCTTTAATAATCCCTGCTTCCTAAATTCGAGGCAAGCATCAAACGCGCACTCAGAAGTGCAGAGCTTCCTTCATTTCTCATGATGGCTTTAATGTATTTTAAAATAGTTCCTAAATCAGTGCATAATACATGTTGAAAGCGACAGAGGAATCAGGCTCAGACCTGACTGCAAACGACTTTACCACCCTCTTTTGACATTTGAGACAACAGACAAAAGATAAATTAGAATGTGAAAGAAAGTCTTCAGAGGAGGGACTGAAGAACTACACTGTACTTAATTACTGGATTTATGATCCAACCAACATATGGATTACTGGATCAAAGACCAGGGTTTTTGCCATCTTGTGAATAAAGCTTACAACTCATCCTGCTTCAAACCGAATCCAGCCTTTAAGTTTTTGCTGTATAAGGTGCACATGTATAAATTCACGGCCTGCCTTGCCAGTTCACGTGCCCCTTCCGGGCACTCAGATGTTCTCACAAACAAGGAACCCCACCAATGTCATTTAACACCTGCAAGTGTGTGCTCACATACAGTTATAAATAAGGCTTAATTGATGCATCAGAGAATACTACAGCCCAAGTGAGTAAAATCCCCACTCCCTCAACTCCCCTAATTTATTTTTACCCTCCAATGGCAGCTCTGGTCCCACCACAGAGACCCCAGGGTAAACTCCTCATCGCACTCTCAGCCTCCACATAAGGATGCATAACATCACAGTTCTCCAATTCACAAAGACACGTGCACAAACCATACGGCATCATATAGCAGAGTTATGCTAGTACAAACACCCAGCCAGAGCCAAACTCCTTTCCAACCACTTATGGCGGAGCCACGGGCTTCTGTCTCACTCACCTTCCTTCTTCTGGGCTTTACTGTAGGTAAATCACAGGTTTATATGACCTGGCCAAAGCCCTTCCCCAAAAAACTAAAGATTTTTTTTCTTGTCAGGAGCTGCCACACATAGCACATGACTATCTAACAAACCGTGAAGAGAGAATCAATTATTAAGTAATTGGCTAAGTAACACAGAACCATTTTCTGTAAACAAACTCTCCTATTAATGCACTTAGGAGGATGGATGTGGTCCAAAGTTAGTTACTACTTGCAGCTTTGCAACTATAGTGACATAATTTTTAATAATGTCTTTACAAACACATTTCCTTTTGGAGTTCTGGGCCTGCTTAAGGCAAAAGACAATGAAACATTAAAAATGTAATGATAAAAAATAAAGTAACAGAACGAAGCAGAAGGTTTGTGTTAAATTTGAAGAAGTATTTGACTTAGCAGGCTCAATTATTGTCAGCTCTAATTCAGCTGTAATTACCGTAGTTCAGCACGTTGAGCAATATATTAGCAGGGCTATAACAACTATTCTGTGATGTTTTGGACAAGGCAAAGCTAATCAATAGGATAGAAAATAATGAGACATTTTAGGTTTAGTTCACTAAACAGTACGCAGGAGACCACTTCATCTTTCCAATACCATAGTGGGGGAAAAAAATAATTAAAATTTTTTTAAAAAGTGGAAAGAAGAAGTTCATTTGTTTTATATGGTAATTCAGTGAACAATGAGAAGCACCTCAGAGCTGAGCACAAACTCATGTGATGCCATACTGGCTGTTACCTCTACGTCATTCTTGGTATGACACCTACCCTTAGGATGAAGTATGCACCCAGGAACGACAGGATATGAATTACCATTGCATCACTGTAAGCCCGTCTGCATGAAGGAGTCTGAAGCCAAGAAAGCATAATTCGTCGTGACAGATGTATGCAGCGTCAGACATTTCTAACGGAGTTCGGGTGGAAGAAATACTGGAGCATCTGTGGGCTGCTCTGCTCTGCAGGCGAAAAGCACAATCCATGGCAGCATACATGCCCGCTGTTATCTTCTGGAAACTAGAAAAGCATATGTTACAGCAGATGCTGCACTATGATTTCCCCCCTTGGACTCTGTTAAGGGCATTCAGCTAATTGTAATGCCGTAATTAGCTATGTTCTGTATCTCAAAAGCAAATTTTCCTACACATGAGTATTCCACTGGAACCACTTCTCCAAGGAACTGCAAAAATGCACATTAAGGTTAACAAATGGAAAAAGAGAGGGAAAGATATTAAATTAGAATAACTGGCCTAAACTGGGTTGCTCCAGAGCAACGTGGTCGCAGCCCTGCTGTTAGATGTCGGAGTGAGAAACCCTCTACCAGCTCCTTGGAGCCAGACCTCTCAGTCCTTGCTCCATCAACCCCACGTTTCAGATCAGTGGGAGATCCGATGGAATCAGGGTTGCAGGGTCTTCCTGTTTACATTTTTCACCCATGCAGCACAAACCTACAACCTACAGCTGCAGCCCCGGCGGCTGTTATCACTCCTGCAATTTCTGCACGCAGAAGGGCTCACGTACGCTTCGGCACAGCGGCCTTGAGGCAAGGATTCAGGAAAGCACTCCAACACATGTTAAGGAATCCCTGCTGGAGCAGAAGAATAACATCAGGCGTAGCTCTAATTCCCTGCGACTTCAGCGAAACTTCAACCCATCAAAGTTAAGCTCCCGCTTAAGTACTGCCAGAGTAAAGACGGTTCCCTGAACTGTAAAATACACGTAATGCCATTCAATACAATTATATAGCCATGTATGAATGTAGATTTAAAACTATTTGCATGTGTAGTTAGAGTCGTATAAGGCTCCTCCATAACTGAACTGCTGTTACCCCTGCATATGAATTTGGCTTAACACCGTGTGCATATATGCCTATGCTTATGCATAATTACAATTTAATTTTGGAGAGATAGTAACTCAAAACCAGATGTGCAAGACTTCCAAATGACTACATCTTTCTGTCATAAAGTTTTTTGCTTATAACACTTACTTAGATATGTCAAAAATAACAGAGCATCAAAACCTTTTTATATCTGTGGCTAACATCTCTCAATGATAGTTTCTGAGGATGGAGTTTCAGGGGGAGGTATGCTTTCATGTGAAATTTGCTTCTCCCTACAAAGTGTACAGGATTCCTTATGACAGCTTAGGTGAATTAGTGGGCTGAATGCAGATCAATGGGCTGAACACACTTAGGGACATATGATTGTTACGGATTATTAAATGGTTTTTGCAGTTGATTGCGAGATATATACTCTGTATGCACATGAGCATAAAGATGCATAGATAACAAACAGATTTACAATTACATGGCTAATTGCAATGATCTCCTGTCCTCTGGCAAACTTGCTGAATGAGGGAAGGCTCAGAGGTCTGATATGTCTTGTTATCAGCAAAATCCAGCCCTTGGTGAGCCTTAAAACACCTCACGGCCAGTTTGAGGACAGAGTACTAAAGGCGAGGAAAGAGAAATGCCCCTATGGCCTCTGCTATATTGGCATTACTGCCAAAGATGGAACTGCAGCTCATAGCCAAACCAACTTCAAGCTAACCAGCTCTGGCAGGACCATTGCAGCACGCATCTGAGCCGCTAGTTGTGACCAGCTGCTTGTGTGTGACACAGGCAGGGCAGGGCCACCACTCCTGGCAGGCACTGCACTGAGTCACATCCTCTAACAGCACACGCCGCTCTAACACCCTCATTAACAATAACCTCGAAGGCATCAACAAAATTCTGCAAACCACCAAGTGCTGCAGATAACCCAGGCAACGTCCGGCATCCGCAGGGCAAAGAGTGACAGGAGGTGTCACTTGGCAGTGCTGCTAAACAAGGTAGCTTGTCACACAATTATTTCTTTTAAAAAGATGCACTCTACTGCTTGACTTCAGGAGTATAGGCAGCTTTCTGGACAGACAAACTCTCTGGCAGCAGGCAGTCTGCTTGTAAAATCTGCATGCAACCCATTAAGGAACTGTGCTGCTCCTCAAGAACCAGCATTTTGTGAGCCAGGGCCGCTTCCTTGCTTGCCCTCTGGCCATCTCCTTTCTGAATCAATGTATATGAACACATGAAAATTACACAAGAGTATACCCAGGGTTTTCTCCTCACTGATTGCTCCTTGTGGGAAATCAAGCTGCAGGACCCCAATCATTTGCTACTGCTTATGACATTGGTAGCTGCTACCAGGAAAGAGCCAGCAGCACCACACGCGCAGACCTCAAGGAACCTGCACTCCATGCACAGGTCCTTGCAAGGGCACAACGTCATCCTAGGTTTGTCAGCTGGCAAAGTTCAGTCAGTCCCTCGCTTTCATAACCCCACCAATCTCCTTGACTTCAAAGGTGATGGGGAGGTGGGGAGGAGGAGGACAGATCTCGATGAAGGCACATGCTAGATGCAATTAGGTAGATTATCCATCAGAATAAAACTGCCGTGGTGGTGGAAAGAAAGAGTATGCCAAGCATGGCAGAACAAAGTGATGGCGTGCACTTCCTACCCACTGCAAGGTCAGAATAAAAGCTAACATCACTATCACTTAAAGTGAAGCGGATGATGCTGAAGGAAGAAGACTGAGTGGATAGCAGGGACAATAAAGGAGAACAGGGCTTTGCCACCCCTAAACTCGTAAACAAGATTTGGTTCCAGTTCCTGATCTGGACGTACACAGGTCATGATGTTGAGGCCAGTCCAGGGGAACAGCACTTGATAACTATCTCCACATCCCAGCCCCCACTAAGAACACAGGGACGCCCCTGGATCCTGCACATCTCACACGCCTCATTCCTGTCTCACGTTTTAGTCCTAAACACCAAAACCCATAAAAGGCTTTATTATTTGATGACATGATTTTCAAGCAACAACTGGAAAAATCGTCTCAGGCAAAACTCATGTTGTGCTGGGTCATTTCCTCCTTTACTCTTTGACTTTTTTGCTGGATACACTGGAAGACAAAGATATTTTTGATAAGGTACCCATACCCTTATATTTAGTTCACAAATCCCGCTCTGGGGAGCGACTGTCTTTTTTGGTGGGTTGCTCCATCACTCACCAGAAATAGAGTCCCGATTTCTAACTATAGCTTCTAAAAGCTATAGTTGTACTAATAAATAATAATAACAACAGCAGCAATAACAATAGTTACATGGAAAAGAGTCCCTTACAAAATGAATGGACCTTTGTGAAGATAAGTAGTCCTGAGAACATGATTACTTCTTCCACGCAAAGGGTATAATTGATCATAAAGTAACAAGTCACACACCCTGAAATGTCTCTCTTTGATCGCTCAGCAGGCAAAATTATAATCCTTCATCAGCAATACAGCAACAGCTTGCGGAGCGGGGTTTTTGTGTTCCAACCATTCCCATGCACTAGCGAGGCTGCTATATCCACACAATAAGCGTTTACCCTGTGACATGTTTTGTCCCAGACACACGCTCTCAAAGCAGTCAACAGCCAGACAAACGGGAGGTTGCAGGGCCCGCGCCTCCATCGGCTCAGCTGCCACGGAACACAGCCCGGTGCAGAGTCAAACGCATTGTGCCAACACCTCTCACAACGGGGAGCATCGCTTCTGCTCCAGGTCACAGAATCATGGAATGGCTTGAGTTGAAAGGGACCTTAAAGATCATCTGGTTCCAACCCCTTGCCATGGGCAGGGACACCTCCCACCAGACCAGGTTGCTCAAAGCCCCATCCAGCCTGACATGGAACACTTCCAGGGATGAGGCACAGCTCCTCTGGCCTACCTGTGCCAGCATCTCACCACTCTCATGATGAAGAACTTCCTAATGCCAGATCTAAACCTACCCTGCTCCAGTGTAAAAACCATCGCCCCTTGTCCAAACCCTTCACACCCTCGTAAAAAGTCCCAGAGCCCCCCTTCAGGTACTG